>NW_024045099.1:300000-456120 GCF_015852505.1 Tachyglossus aculeatus | reverse complement strand
ACAGATGTGGTAACTGAAGCACCAGAGAAGTGAAGTGACGTTGCTAAAGGATCACATAGCAGACACTGGGAATCCCTGCAGTGTTCAGGTCCTCTGAATTCCAGGCCCATACTCTACCTACTAGGCCACGCTACTTCTTGTTGTTCATTTTCAAGAAGGCTGGTCAGGGTTTGGTAAAGACAGGAGAAACGATCACCTCCCCTAACCAGAGAAACCTTGTTCACACAGTGGACACAAGCAAGTGGAATTCATTTCCACATGAAGCTGGGCCAGAAAACTCCAACAGGTCCAAGCTAGGATAGAATAATTTCAAGAATGAGAGGGAAAGTTGGCAAGGTGAAGAGAAAAGTTAGGGTTGCTACATGGCCCAGCACCAATCAATCAATCAATCAATCGTATTTATTGAGCACTTACTGTGTCCACAGCACTGTATTAAGAGCTTGGGAAGTACAAGTTGGCAACTAATCTTTAGTATGGATATCAAATAGGGCAGTAATTCCATGGTACCTCAAAGAACCTACTACAGTCATAGATATGATTTTTTATTGTTTTTGTATTCTGAATAGTATTTGATAAGCACTTACTATGTGCCAGGCACTGTACTAAGCGCTAGGGTACATACAACATAATCACGTTGGACACAGTCCATATACTACATGGGGCTAATAGTCTTAATCTCCATTTTACAGGTGAGGTAACTGAGGCACAGAGAAGTTAAGTGACTTGTCCAAGCTCTCAGAGCAGCCAAGTGGAAGAGCTAGGATTAGTTCTTCACAAAATTGAGATTATTAAGTGCCAACGAGTCATTTCCGATTCATAGTGACTCCATGGATATACTTTCCCAGAACGTCCTGTTCTCTGCCATAATCCACAACCTTTTCAACTGTCTTCTGTTATCGCTGCTAACGGTCTGTATGCATCTAGCTCTGGCCTGCCTCTTCCACGTTTTCCCTGGAATTTTCCTAGCATTGGTGTCTTCTCTAGAGAATTAATCCTCCTGAGATTAGAATTACGACTGATACTTAGGATTGAAGTTCAGGTTATGTTTGAGACCATAGATTGTAAATTCTCTAATAATAATGGCATTTGGTAAGTGCTTACTAAGTGCCAAGCACTGTTCTAAGTGCTGGATAGTTAGCGAATGTGTGTTTCACTCAATCACTCCTTCCAAACACTTCGTATGGTGTTTTGTATTAAGTCTTGGGAAGAGTGCCATTGATTAAGGAATGCAATCTCTAGTTTTAAGGAATTCACAGTCTAGCAAGGGCAGTTGACAGACCCAAGCCATTCATATATACTAAAGCTGTTTATAGGAAAAGTTAATAAAGGCATAACGATGAATATGTTTAAATGAATCTGAGCTGAAAATATGAGGATGCAGCATGACCTAGTGGATAGATCATGGGCCTGGGAGTCAGAAGGATTTAGGCTCTAATCCTGACTCTGCCACTTGTTTTCTGGGTGACCTTGGGCAAGGTACTTCACTTCTCTAGTGCTTCAGTTAACTCATCTGTTAAAATGGGAATTAAGACTCTGAGGCCCATGTGAGATATAGATTCTGTCCAATCTCATAATCTTATATCTACCCCAGTACTTAGTACAGTGCCTAGCACATAATAAGCAATTAATAAATACCGTAAAAAAGTGCAAGGATGCATAAACACAAATATTAAGGGCGACTGCTGAATGGACACAACACAAGGAGGTGGATCTGACCCAGGGATTGATAATTACAATTTTTAAAACTGTTCATCAGAGAACCCTTGCAGGGCATCAATCCATTGATCAATCGGTGATATATATATTGAGTGTTTATTTTGTGCAAGGCACTGAACTAAGCACTTGGGAGAGTACAATATAATGGGAGTTCATAGACACTTTCCCTGCCTATAAGAAGCTTAACAGTGTAGAAGGGGAGACAGACATTAGAATAAATTATGGATCTGTACATGAAGGCTTGGGGACTGAGAGTTGGGGTGACTATCAAGTTCTTATAGGGTAGATCCAAGTGCACAGATATTGCAGAAAGGAGAGGGAGTAGCTGTAATGAGAGCTTAGTTTGGGAAAGCCTCTGGGAGGAGATAAGATTTTTGGAGAGCTTTGAAGGTTGGGAGAGTGGTAGTCTGACATATATGAAAGGGAGGGAGTGCCAGACCAGAGGGAAGATGTGGGCAAGATTTAGGTAGCAGGATAAAGAAGCAGCAGGGCTCAGTGGAAAGAGCACGGTCTTTGGAGTCAGAGGTTATGGGTTCAAATCCCAGCTCCGCCAATTGTCAGCTGTGTGACTTTGGGCAAGCCACTTGACTTCTCTGTGCTTCAGTTACCTCATCGGTAAAATGGAGATTAAGATTGTGAGCCCCCCGTGGGACAACCTGATCACCTCGTAACCTCCCCAGCACTTAGAACAGTGCTTTGCACATAGTAAGCACTTAATAAATTCCATAAAAAAGGTAGACGTGATCAAGGTGCAGTGAGTAGACATGGTTCAAATCTCCTCCGGTGTGGATAAGGATTGTCTCTATTGCTGAATTCTACTTTCCAAGTGCTTAGTATAGTGTTGTGCACACAGTACGCATTCAGTAAATACGACTGAATAAATACATGAATGAATCTTCCACATTTCTGGGATCCACAAGGGAGGACACCAGGGTAACGTTTTGCTCCAGCATGAAAAGGGGCAAACTTTGACCAGCTCAAGAGTGGCAATCAGTCACAGAGCTCTAGCCTGCCTCAAACCTAAAATGTGGAAAAGAAGAAGCATATTTTTAGCTGCAGTAGTGAGCTGTCACTGTTAGTGAGTGCTCAATAAATATTGCTGATTACTGATTGATTGACTGATTGATCTAGGCAGCATTGCACTGCCAGATAATCTACTGTTCATGTCTTAAAATTGTTGAATTTTTAACTTCTTCCCGTAGACTGTAACCTCCCTGTGGGCAGGCGGAGATTGCATTTACCAAGGCTATTGCATTGTACTCTCCTAAACGCTTAGTACAGTACTCTGCACACAGTAAGGACTCAGTAAATACCATTGATTGATTGTCACCCTGATATTTTGAATTTGAAGATGTTGATTTTATGTTGAGTGTGTCAGATTGTGTTTGTGAGCTACTTGCAAAGGAGGGACCAGCTCTAAATGGACTTTTCATATATTCTCCCTAGTGCTTGGTATGGAAATCCTCCACCTCAGCACACTGAAACCACTGTGGCACACCGCTGCTTGTTCATGATGGCCATACACTGCAAGGGTTTGCAGATGGCAAAATAGCAATCATAAGCCATCCCCAAAAGGATGAAGACCTCAACTCCACCATATAAGTGCATGATAAAGATTTGCATCATGCAGTCACGGAAGGAGATGGTTTTCTTCTCAGATAGCAAATCTCTGACCAGTTTGGGAATAACCGTGGAAATGTAGAAGTCATCCATGGGGGATAAATGGCGGAGAAAGAAACACATGGGCTGTTTGAAAGGGAACTGCCTCTGACAGTGATGAAGACGAGGAGATTCCCTAACAGGATTGCAACATAACAGGAGAGGAACAGCCCAGAGCAGAATATCTGCAAATTTCTGTCACTGGGCAGTCCTAAGAGAACAAATTCTGTGAAATTGTTCTTATTTTCCATCCTGGCAATAAAGAATATTTATCTGACATGAATGCAAAATAAAACACTGTAAATACCATTTAGAAAATTTCATTTCATTGCACAGATAATTTAATTCGACTTGAAATATTGTTTCAATGTGTATGAGAAATTTCATATCTTTGATGAATATACATCCCTTTCATTTCCAGTGTGATGATAAAAATATTTGTTTTTATTTATTAAGTGCTCATCATGCATTGTGTTAAATAAGAACTGTAGGGAACAGTCCTTCAACCAGATAGGGCTCACAATCTAAGAAATAAGGAAAGGAAAAATTTTATCCCCTTTGTACAACTGAGAAAACTGAGGCACACAAGAAGAAGCCTGGTCTAATGGAAAGAGCATGGACCTGGGAGTCACGAGATTTGGGTTCTAATTCCAGCTTTGCCACCCGCCTGCTGTGTAGCCTTGACCAAATCATTTAACATCTCTGTGCCTCAGCTTCCTCATCTGTAAAATGGAGATAAAATCCTCCCTCCCTCCCTCCTACCTAACTTGAGAGCCCCACATGGTATGGGACTGTGCCTGGACTGACTATCTTCTGTCTACCCCAGCGCTTAGTGTAGTACTAGGCAATAGTATGGCTTTAACAAATGCCATGATAAAAATAATAATTATTCTTCATCTATCCGTATGCATAACACAGAGTAATTGCCTAATAAATACTCTATTTTAAAGCAAGCAATCAATCATATTTATTCATTGATTCAAACATATTTATTGAGTGCTTACTGTATTCAGAGCACTATACTAAGAACTTGGGAGAGTATAATATCACTGAATTGGTAGCCAAATTTCCTGCCTTTTTATCATTATTGTTATTAAGAGATTGAGTGGCTCTCCCAAGGTCACCCAGCAGTCCAGCAGTTCAGGGCAGAGCTGGGACTAAAATCCAGGTCTTTTACTAGCAGTCCTACGATCTTCTCACTGGCCCATGGTGACCAACAATAAATATATGCCTCTAGAGATAATATCTGTCACATGAGCAGTTTTCAGAATAATAACAATCTGATTCCTGTCTCTAACAAAGACCATCATTCATGGGACTGCTTTAAGGACCACCTCATTAGGACCAAGGAATCACATGAAAGTGTTTATTTAGATATTCTTAAGCAGACTTTGAGATCTGCCAAAAGAGATGTGGCGGGTTAAAAAATGAGTCTGGTCTGTCTCGTGTTATTTTAGAATTAAGATTGTGATTTAAATGAAGACCAAAATTTTCAATCCATGCTCAACTTTCCAGGGAGATTCAGCCAATTTGAACCTAGGTATTTGCAATATGCCTGTTTTATATATTAAAATGACCAGGGACTTGCACTGGAAAAGTACATGAACTAAAGCACGAGAACTGAGAGACAAGAGAGAATGCTCATGTTATAAAAAAACAAAAAAAAATACTCCTTTGTTAGTCTTCCCATAGTGATGCATTTCTTTGTGCTTGGATCTTTGTTTCCAGTCATGGGAACCAAAAGACATTTCAGAGATGCATCAGGATAGAACTAAAATCTTGATTTAAGTCCAACCTTCACAGTGGATGGGGGCAGTTTCTGAGAAACTGGAATTTCTGAATCTCGAGTCATCTCTGGTTTGCCAGGAGTCAAGTTCATTTCCTTGGGGCTGTCTGAGACGTGCAACCACACCCACCTATGTCTGAACTCAGAGGAAAAAAAAGAGACAACTACAAAGTTTTCCCCCCACGACCCAGCAAATGTTTGCTGCAGAGCTATCTTTGGGAAAAGTTTTGCATAGAAGATGCAGCTAGCTGTTAAAGGTCCAGGAACCCTACCAGACCCCAAAGTCCCTAAAAATCTTCCTTTGAGATTGTGAGCCCCATTCAGGACAAGGACCATGTCCTACTCAATTGCTTATATTCACCATAGCACTTAGTACAGTGCCTGGAACATAGTAAGCTCTTAACCAATAAGTTTTATTGTTATTACCAAAGGTGGTTGAACAACCAAGAACTTTTCTTCATCATGTTGACAACAAGTTTCATGGACACTGCTATTGATTCTTTAATTTTGCCCATATTTTTGACTATAATTGAACTCTTTGCTGATCATTTTCTTCTCCCCAGATTATACTCTCGTATCTAACCTCTTGGTTCCTTTGTGGCCATCCATACCATCTAAGTACCATCTAAGTACTTGTACTTAGAGAAGCAGCGTGGCTCAGTGGAAGGAGCACGGGCTTTGGAGTCAGAGATCATGGGTTCAAATCCCAGCTCCGCCAATAGTCAGCTGTGTGACTTTGGGCAAGTCACCTCACTTCTCTGGGCCTCAGTTCCCTCATCTGTAAAGTGGGGATTAAGACTGTGAGCCCCCTGTGGGACAACCTGATCACCTTGTCAGTGCTTAGAACGGTGCATTGCACATAGTAAGTGCTTAATAAATGCCATAATCATTATTATTATTTTTATGCCAATTAGGCACACAAAGATTAATGTATGCTCTTATTTAACTACTTAATGATTCATTTATCCATCCGTCCATGTTATTTTTCATACAATTGGAAATTAATCTTTGCCAATCACCCCCAATAGATTGTAAGATCTTTGAGTGTAGGGATCACATCTTATACATCTATTGAACTCCATCAGAGGTTTAGAATTCTGTTCTGCATACAGTCAGAACTCAATAAATACTATCGATTGATTGTTTCATGAGCCAGTTACAGAAAGTAAATGCGTAACCCTAACGGTCAGCCGAAGGAATAAATGTTCATTCATTCTTGACTTCGAATTAGGCAGTTATGAAAACATCGAAGGGACTCATAAAACAAAATAAGAAAACATCATATAGAGGAACTGGTAAAGTAATAAGTAACATAAATCCTGTAGTGGTGGACCATTATAGTCCTTAATTGGTATAGACCCAAGTGCATTGGTGTAAGTAGAGCAAGGTTTGAAGGCCAAGGTCTAGTAGAAGATCAGGATTTATGCTAGTGCCCTTACACTTTAGCTGTTCCCTCTAAATAATGTTTTTGGGGTTTTCTTATCCCCTTTCTATCCATCTAGATCGTATGTTCTGTGGGAAGGGATCATGCCTACCTACTTGGTTGTACTATACACCTCCAAGCGCTTAATACAGTGCCTTGTACACCATAAGCACTCAATAGGTAATAATAATGATAATAATGGTCTTTGTTGAGCGCTTACTATGTGCCAGGGACTGTACTAAGCACTGGAGTGGATACAAGCAAAGGGGTTTGGACACAGTCCCAGTTTCGATCCCCATTTTCCAGATGAGTTAACTGAGGCCCAGAGAAGTTAAGTGACTTGCCCAAGGTCACACAGTAGACAAGTGGTGGAGCTGGGATTAGAACCCAGAACCTTCTGACTCCCAGGCCCATGTTCTAGCCACTACACCATGCTGCTGCTTCCCAAGAAAATTTGATAAGTTGAATGATAGTAAGCAGAGACACCTCCAAGCTAAGTCCTGCTCAGAGCCTGCAAAGCAGCATCGGGCTCACCTCTGCTGAGATTGGTCCGGCCTGATGCCCCTTGGCTCATCCAGATCCATCCCGGCCCCGCCCGGGCCTCCTCAGCTCTCTCGAGGCCAGCTCTGCCCTGCTCCACCGCGCTTATCTCCGTCTCTTCAAGGTGCCACCCCACATATCTTAGGGGAAGCCAGTTGGATGCGTCGTCCCAATTCTCTCCTGGGATCAAAACCCAACTTGAAATCTTGCCTGAATTCAATCATTCAATTCATTCAATCGTAATTATTAAGCACTTAGTGTGTGCAGAATGCTGATTTAAGTGCTTTGGAGAGTACAACATAACAATAAACAGACACATTCAAGTCATAGTCCTAACCTTTGCAGATAAGTGGATAGAACACGGGCCTGAAAGTCAGAAAGACCTGGGTTCTATTCCTGCCTCCGCCACTTGCTGGCAATGTGCTGTTGGGCAAGTCATTCACCTTCTCTGTGCCTTAGTTACCTCAACTGTAAAATGGGAATTGAACCTGTGAGCCCCATGTGGGACATGGACTGTGTACTATCTGATTAGATTATATCTACCCCAGCCTTAAAGTACAGTGCCTGGCATATAGTAAGCTCTTGACAAATGCCATTTAAAAAAAACACCAACATTAACACCCCCATCACACTTCTGACAATTAACTGACATTTTACCTGCCAACGAGGGGCAAATAAGCTCCACGTTATAACATAAAACATTAACAAAGATATCTGAACATTCTCATGGGGTGGTTTCTCATTATCCCTCTGACTTCTACATCTTAATCTTTAAACTCCATGGACATGCATATTATTGTCTCTAGAGTTTTGACAGTTACATTTCCCAGTATTTATTATCTGTTCCAGTAGGTTTTCCATTTTTCTCCCATTATCAACGGCCATCGCCCCATTCTGAGTTTCTTTCTCTTTCTATTCCTAAATCCTTACATCACAGTTGCAGGTTCAGAAGGTACACCTAGAACACTGTCCCCTTTCCTTCAATCAAAAATATGATCTCAAATAAATCCCTTCCACTGAGCAATTCCAGGCTCCCCAGCATATTTAAACTACCTCAGCCTGATGAACCAGTCCCTTAGCAAAAGTTATACACCAGTAGGCTGAGCAAAATGAAGATGACTTTTTAAAAATGTTATTTACGTTTCTACTATGTGCCAGGCACAAAGCTAAATGTTGGAGTAGATACAAGAAAATCATGTTGGGCACATGGGGCTCACTGTTTCAATTCTCGTGTTACAGCTAAGGTAACTGAGATACGGAGAAGATAAGTGACTTACCCAAGATCACACAGCAGCCAAGCAGCAGAAACAGGATTAGAACCCAATTCCTCTGACTACTAGGCTCGTGCTTTTATACTAGGAGACGCTGCTTCCCAATGAAAATCCTAAATGCCTCCTCCCCTATGTCTGAAAATGGTTTTCAAACCCCCACTCTGTGCTTCACCTACCAGCAAGTAGGGAATGAGATAATTTTATGAGTAGAACCCATTGCAAACCCTGCTTTGCACATAAACATATAATAGTGACTACTAAAACCCACATCTGCCATCACTGCACAGAACACATCAAAGAAGTAATTCCTGTTCCCTGAAGTTTACAGTTGATTTCAATATCAACTGAAGATTATAATTAGCTTTAATCCCATTGAGCAGGAGTTATTCCTTTTTCTGAAAATATTTTATTTGAAAAGGCATAAGGTAATGGATGACTGTATTAAATATAGACATTGAGATGGAGGAAGAGAGATCTATATATATAGATATATATAGGAAGTTATGTTATATATAACAGTTAACAATTCACTTTTCCCCTGAGCCTAGAAGAAAACTCGTGTAAATTGCATAGAAAAGAGCTGGGTAGATAGAATAAGCCAAACACAGAAGGGGAAGAGATGTAGACATCTGTTTCACCTGAGTGATTTTCCCTCCAAACAGGGTTTCCAACAAACACACTTTTCTCATGGCCGTTTTCATCTCTCTGTTCCTCAACGTGTAGATGAGGGGGTTGAACATGGGGGCGATGATGGTGTAAAATTAAGCTAACACCTTATCCTCGGGGAAGGTCTGGGCTGGGCAAAGGTAAATGAACATGCAGGGCAAGAATAACAATAACAAGAACAAGAATAACAAGAATAACAATGCCACCACAGTGATGTGGGAAGCACAAGTGGAGAGGGTTTTTGGATGTCCTTCTGCAAAAGGGGTCCCCAGACTGGCTAAAATGGTGATGCAAGAGAAGACCAAGACTGCAAAAGGAACCACCACAATTGTCCCTATATTGGCGAGGACTAAAAATCCAATCATGTTAGTATCTGTGCAGGCTAGTTTCAGGAGAGGGTAAACATCGTAGAAATAGTGATCAATCTTATTGGGGCCTCAGAAGGGCAAAAATATGACAAGGAACCACTGGACCGTGGAATGGAGAAGTGCTCCGGCCCAGCGCACTGCAACCATTATGGCACACCACTGCTTGTTCTTGATAACCACATAATGCAAGGGTTTGTAGATGGCAACATAGCAATAATAGGCCATCCCAAGTATCAAGATCTCCACCCCACCAAAAAAGTGCATGGAGAAGAGTTGCATCATGCAGTGGCTGAAAAAGATGGTTTTCTTCTCAGATAGCAAATCTCTGAGAAGTTTTGGAGTCACCGGGGAAGTGTAGCAGATGTAAATGAGGGACAAGTGGCAGAGGAAGACATACATGGGCTGTTTGATGAGGGAACTGCCCCTGACGGTGATGAGGATGCAGAAATTCCTTAAGAGGATTGTAATGTAACAGGAGAGGAACAGCCCAAAGCAAAATATCTGCAAATTTCTGTCAGTGGACAGTCCTAAGAGAACAAATTTTGTGACGTTGTTCCTATTTTCCATCCTGGGAATGAAGGATATTTCTCTGAAATGACTGGAAAATGAAACATCATAAATAACATTTAGAAAATTTCAGTGGCCAGTTCATTGTCCTCCTAACTGAATATCATTTACAATACCATGTCAATATGTATGAGAACACTGCAAGAGAAATTTCGTATCTTTTCTGGGTATACATCCTTTGCATTTCTATTGAGGTGGTAATTTGTTTTTATACGTTAAGAGCTCACGATGTGCCAGGCATTGTGTTAAGTACCAGAATGCAAGTCAATTGGATAGGAAACAGTCCTTCTACCATATAGGGCTCACAATCTAGGAAGTAGGGAGAGGGAAAATTTTATCCCCATTTTGCAATGGAAAAAACTGAGGCACAAGAGAAACAGCCTGGCCTCTTGGGAAGAGCACAGGCCTGGGAGTCACAAGATTTGGGTTCTAATTCCAGCTCTCCCACCTGCCTGCTGTGTGACCTTGACCAACTCATTTAACATCTCTGTGCCACAGTTTTCCAATCTGTAAAATGGGGATTAAATTCTACCTATCTCCTACTTAGACTCAGTGCCCCCACTTTTTCATGTCATTTGTTAAGTGCTTACTATGTTGTTCTAAGCACTGGGATAGGTAGAAGCTAATCAGGTTGGACAGGGTCTGTGCCCCACATGATGACATGTTGAAGCAGCCTGGCATAGTGGAAAAATGCCGGGGTTGGGAGTCAGAGGTAGCAGGTTCTCCTCCCAGCCCTGCCATGCATCAGCTGTGTGACTTTGGACAAGTTGCTTAACTTCCCTGTGCTTCAGTCACCTCATCTGTAAAATGGGGATTAAGACTGTGAGCCACACATGGTACAACCTGATTACATAATATCTACCCCAGTGTCTAGAACAGTTCTTGGCACATAATAAGTACTTAACATATAGTACTATTATTATTATTATTTATGTTATGTGATTTTCCCGAGGTCAAGCAGCAGACAAGTGGTGGGGCCAGGATTAGAACGTTGGTGCTTCTGACTCCCGGGCCTGTTCTTTATCCACGATGTCACACCGCTTGTCTGTACTGATTATCTATACTAATACTTAGTACAGTGCTAAGCACATAGGACTTAACAAATACAATAATAGAAATAATGACAAGAAATGATTATCCTGAGTTTATTCCTTTGTATAACACAGAGTAAATGCTTAACAAATACCATAACTATTATAAAAGGAGCAATCAATCCTATTTATTGAATGCTTACTATGTGCAGAGTACTGTACTAAGCACATTGGGAGTCCAATATAATAGAGTTGATACACACATTTCCTGTCCAGTTATTGTAAATATAATTATTAAGAGATCGAGTGGCTTGTCCTAGATCACCCAGCAGTCCAGGAGCAGAGCAGGAGTTAATAATAAAAATTAAATTAAGAATAATGATCACAATATTTGTTAAGCACTTACTATGTGTCAAGCACTGTTCTAAGCTCTGGGGCAAATACAAGTTAATGTAGTTGGACATAGTCTCTGTCCCACATGGGGTTTGTGCTCCTTATCCCCATTTTACAGATGAGATATCTGAAGAATAGAGAGTGAAGTGACTTGTCCAAGGTCACAGAGCAGCTATGTAGTGGAGCTGGGATTAGAACCCAGGTTGTTCTGACTCCCAGGCCTTTGCTCTATCCACTAGGCCATGTCGCTTCCCATATCCAGGTCTCTCACTCCCAGTCCTATCATCTTTCCACTAGGCAATAGTGCCCAGCAATAAATATATTCCTCTGGGGATCACATCTGTTGCATGAGGATGATTCAGAATTCAAAAAATCTGATTACCTTTTACTAATAAATCCTACTCTCCTTTGAATACACACCTTATCGTGGTAGTAGAGTTGGTGTATGCTGACAATGCTTAGAGCAAGAGAGCTATTCTCTCATCGGGCTTTCCCATAATGGAAAGGTCTAAGCCAGAGCATCAGACAAAGTTGATTCACCTGTGCTGTGCAGCAGCATCACGGGAAAGAAAGCAATGGATAAGGACTTCCATATTTTTGATCCAGAAAACTCTATGCGCAACATACCAGAACAAGTACAGAAGAAAATGGGATGTTCTGGAAAAGACATGTTCAAGGAGTCAGCATGGGTCAGAAACGACTCAAAGGCTTTTGACAACAACAATCAAGCCCATCAGTCACAGGATTCCTTTAAGGATCACCTGATTAGAACCAAGAAATCACATGAGGATGTGTATTCAGATATTTTTCAAACAGTCCTGGAGATGTGCCAAAAGAGAAATGGTGGGCTAAAGCATTAGTTTGATTTGTCTCACAATATTTCAGAATTAAGACTGACTTTGGTGAAGACCAAAATTCACAATCCATGCTCAATTTTGCAAGGAGAATCAGCCAATTCGAACCTAGGGCCTTGCAGTCTTTCTTCTTTTTTATATTAAAACGACAAGGGACCTGTACAGAAAAGTCCATGAATCAAAGAATTAGAACTGGGAAATTAATAGAAAACTCTGTTGTCATAAAAAAGAAAAAAAAATCACCCCTTTGTCAGTCTTCCCACAGCGATGCGTTTCTTGGATCTTTATGTCCAGTCAGTGGAAACAAAAGGCTTTTCAGAGCAGCATCAGGACAGAACTCAAGTCTCAGTGGAAATCCAACCTTCACATTGGATGGAGGCAGTTTCCAAAACATTGATGTTTCTGAATCTTGAGTAATCTCTGGTTTCCCGAGAGTCAAATTTATTTCCTACAGACTGTCTGAGACATTCAACCTCACCCACCTACTGCTGAGGTCAGAAGGGAAAAAAAAAGAAAGACAACTACAAAGTTTTCCCCCTCAAGCCAGCAAATGCATGGTGCAGAGCTAACCTTGGAAGAAACTTTGTGTAGAAGACCTAGCTGTTAAAGCTAAACATTTTAAAGGTCCAGGGACTCTGCCAGTTCCCAGTGTCCCTGAAGAACTTCCTTATCAGTGGTGGGGGTGGAACAAATCCAGGAACCTTTCTTCATCATGCTGAAAACAAGTTTGAGTACAGCTTCGTAGGCACTGCCATCAATTCTGTAACTTTGCCTATATTTTCGATCGTAATTTAACCATTTGCTGATTATTTTCTTCTCCCCAGATTATACCCTCTCAACTACGCAGTCAGTTCATTTGCACTCACAGCCAGCCATACACCTTAGACACAAATTAAAGAACTTAAAGACTAATTTAACCATATTTCCATTTTCTTTTTCATCTAATTGGAAATTATTCTGTACCTCTCACTGGCAATAGATTGTACGTTCCTTGAGCCCAGGGATCATGTATTTTATCTATATTATACTCCTTCAAGAGCTAAGGTTTGTGCTCTGCCTGCAGTTGATACTCAGGAAATACTATAGATTGATTGTTCTATGAGCCAGTTTCAGAAATCATACAATAACCCTAATGGCCAACAGAAAGGATAAATGTTCATTCACCTTTAAATTTCAAACTACTTAATTCTACTAGTTGGCTACAGAATTATGCAGTTATGAAAACATTGAAGAAACTCGCAAATCATATACTTAAGTTGTCTTGTTTATAGAGAGCTGGTAAAAATGCCCTTTGGAAATAATAAATTATACATCATCCACGTGTATTTAAACTCAGGTTAACCTATTTCTAAATCATGGTAGAAGACTGTGCAGATGGTCTTTAATTTTTTCAGAATCAAAGAATAAACTGGAAATTTACTCATGGAATTTTTGTCTCCCTCCTGAGCATAGCCAACCTCAGCATGTGGAGTGAAGAGCAGGTCATAAACACACAGACCAGCCGTGAATGGAGAGGTCTCCTCCAAGAGGTCTTCCCTGAATAAGCTCTCTCTTCATTTATCTTCCCCACTCTCTGCTCTGCAATGACTCTGCACTTGGCTGTGTATCTCTTAAAACTTTGGTTTTCACCCCAGCCCCCATCATTTATAGTACATCTCCTTATGCGCTAATGTTTCCCCTGCTGTAATTGATTTTAATGTCTATCCCCCGCCCCCCGTAAACTGTCAGCTCATTAAGTGCAGGGGTAATATCTACCAATTCTGTTGTATTACACTTTTCCAAGTGCTTAGTAAAGTGCTCCACCCACTTAGTACAGTGGTTTGCATATAGTAAACACTCAATAAACACGACTGAATGAAGCCCCTTGTGGGCAGGGATTAAGTCTCTTTATTGCTGTAGTGTACTTTCCAAGTACTTAGTACAGTGCACTGCACACAATAAACGCTCAATAAATACAACTGAGTGAAACGAATGAATGTTCCACACATGGTAAGTGCTCAATAAACACAATTGATTGATTAACAAAATGCCTTCCTGAGCTCAAGTATTGTGGTACTATCACCCAGCATTATTTTCCCAAGGGAATACTAATAATCATTATGATACCTGTTAAATGCTATGTGCCAAACACAGTTCTAAGAGCTGGGGTAGATACAATTTAATTTGGTTGGGCACAGTTTCTATTCCACATATGACTAAACCCTTTTCCCCATTTGACAGATGAGGTCACTGAGGCACAGAGAAGTGAGATGACTTGCCCAGAGTCACACAGCAGACAAGTATGGTACTGGGATTAGAATCCAGATCCTCCTGACTCCCAGGCCCATGTTCTATCCACTAAGCCATGCTCCAGCACTCCAGGTCTCAGAGGGAAACAAATACTTCTCTCATACCCTGTTGTATTCCTGTCCCTTTTGTAACGGTTCTCTACAGTTATTGGAGATCTAAGAGAAGCAATAGTTGGAAATGTAATATATGTATGCCAAACATTGTATTTAGCAGAGGGGTAGACAGAAAATAACCAGCTCAGACACATTCCCTGTTCCTCATAGGACTCACAGTCAAAGTAGGAAGAATAGGTATTGAATCCCAATTTTAGAGATGAGGGAACTGAAACACAGAGAAGTTAAGGGACGTGCCCAAGGTCACATGGCAAGCAAGTGATCTTTATTTTTAGTATTATTATCGTAGTTATTATGTGCTTACTGTATGGATACAAGCCGCCCTGTGCTCCTTAAAGGATGCTGGCTTTGACATTCTATTCCAATTCTCTCTTGGGATCTAAATCCAGCTTGAAACCTAGGCCAAATTCCAAGAGCCCTGATCTGAGTCATAGTTCTAATTCTTGCGGCCTGGCCTAGAGGATATAATAAGGGCCTGGGAATCAGAAGGAACTGGATTCTTATCCTGGGTAGGGAACATCTTTATCTTTGCCAAATTGTACTTTGCAAACGCTTAGTACAGTGCTCTGCACTCAGTAAGCACTCAGTAAATATGATTGAATGAATGAATGTGTTCGACCTTGAGCAAGTGACTCAACTTCTCCGTGCCTCAATTACATCACCTGTAAAATGGGGATTAAGCCTGTTATTCCCATTTGTGACACGAACTCTGTCCAACTTGATTAGCTTGTATGTACCCCGGTGCTTAAGTACAGTGCCTGACACATCAATCAATCAATCAATCAATCGTATTTATTGAGCGCTTACTGTGTGCAGAGCACTGTACTAAGCGCTTGGGAAGTACAAGTTGGCAACATATAGAGACAGTCCCTACCCAACAGTGGGCTCACAGTCTAAAAGGGGGAGACAGAGAACAAGACCAAACATACTAACAAAATAAAATCAATAGAATAGATATGTACAAGTAAAATAAATAAATAAATAAATAGAGTAATAAATATGTACAAACATATATACATATATACAGGTGCTGTGGGGAAGGGAAGGAGATAAGATGGGGGGGGATGGAGAGGGGGACGAGGGGGAGAGGAAGGAAGGGGCTCAGTCTGGGTAGGCCTCCTGGAGGAGGTGAGCTCTCAGTAGGGCCTTGAAGGGAGGAAGAGAGTTAGCTTGGTGGATGGGCAGAGGGAGAGCATTCCAGACCCGGGGGATGACGTGGGCCGGGGGTCAATGGAGGGACAGGCGAGAACGAGGCACGGTGAGGAGATTAGCGGCAGAGGAGCAGAGGGTGTGGGGTGGGCTGTAGATGGAGAGAAGGGAGGTGAGGTAGGAGGGGGCGAGGTGATGGAGAGCCTTGAAGACGAGGGTGAGGAGTTTCTGCCTGATGCACAGATTGATTGGTAGCCACTGGAGATTTTTGAGGAACTTACAAATACCATTAGAAAAAAAGAAGAAGAAAATCTCTGACCCTATTACCATGCATAATGCTTGCAAAATTCTTCTTTTTGACAGTACACTACTGACTGCCTACCTGCCAAGTGAGGGACATATTGCCTTCTACATTATAACATTAAGCTGCAATAAAGCATGGGGATAGCTCCTTGGAAAACCTACTAGAATGGAAAATAAATACTGGGAAATGTAGTTTTAAGATTGATGGATACAATAATGTGCATATCCATAGAGTTTGAAAAATATGATGTTGAAGTAAGAGGAGCAGTAAGGAGCTTAATCTTAAAACTACATTTCCCAGTATTTATTTTCCATTCTAGTAGGTTTTCCATTTTATCTTATTTAAAGGCAGCCATCTCCCTATTGTGAATTTCTTTTTCTTTCGAGTCCTAAATCCTCACATCATGGTTTCAATTGCAGAAGAAGGTACCACTGACAACATTGCCCCCTTTCCTTCAATGAAAAATATGATCTCAAATAAATCCCTTCCATGGAGCAATTTCAGGACTCTCCAACTTGTTTGAAATATCTCAGCCTGATTAATTAGTTCCTAAGCAATATTATGCACCAATAAAATGCACTAAGGATTGTAAAGATGATTTTCTAGTCATCTTTTTTAAGTGTTTACCGTGTGCCAAGCCGTGTACTAACTGCTGGGGTAGATATAAGATAATCGTTTTAGAGATAGTCTAGATTCCAAATGGGGCTCAGAGTCTCAATTTCCATTTTACAGATGAGGTAACTGAGGCACACAGAAAGAAGTTAACTGACTTGCCCAGGATCACACAGTGGGCAGGTGGAAGAAACAGGATTAAACTCCAAATTATTTGACTACTAGTCTTGTGGTCTTTCCACTAAGAACATTACCTCCAATTTGAAATTAAATATGCTGCCCTCCCACGCCTGAAAATAGTTTTCTGTGCCTTCTGTGCCTGATCTACCAGCAAGGAGGGACTGAGACAATTGCATGTGTAGAACCCACTGAGAATGCTTTGCACAGAAGCATTTAGTAGAAACTATATCTACTAAAACCCACATCTGCCATCGCTGCACAGTGCACATCAAAGACGCAACTCCCTCTCCATAGAAACTTAGAATTAATTTTTACATCAACTGAAGGCTGGAATTAGCTGTCCATTCCTTTAAGCAGGAGTTATTCCATTTCTTGAAAGTATTTCGTTTGAAACGGCATAGGATAAAGGATGGATTATTAAATATAGGCATTGAGGGGGAGAAAGGGATGTTTACTGTCTAATAAACAGTAGGAATCCCCCTTTCCCCTGAGCCTTGGAGAAAACCTGGGCTGACTGTACAGAGAAGATCTGGGTGGAAAGAATAAGCCAAATGCCAGAGCGGAAGACAGGGCATGTGGACATCCATTTCACCTGACTGATTTTCCCTCCAAACGTGGCTTCCAACACCATACCATTTTCATGGCCATTTTCATCTCTATGTTCCTCAACGTGTAGATGAGGGGGTTGAACATACGGGCGATGATGGTGCAAAACAGAGTAAACACATTATCCTCTGGGAAGGTCTGCACTGGCCTGAGGTAAATGAACATGCTGGGCAAGAAAAACAATGCCATCACGGTGATGTGGGAAGCTCAGGTGGAGAGGACTTTGTGACATCCTTCCAAAGAATGGGTCCTCAGGCTGGCTAAAATGGTGACATAAGAGAAGACCAAGATTGCAAAAGAAACCGACACAACTGTCCCTGTATTGGTGAGGACTAAAAATCCAGTCACATAAGTATCTGAGCAAGCCAGTTCCAGGAGAGGATAAACATCGCACAAATAGTGATCAATCTTATTAGGGCCATAGAAGGGCAAAAAAATGACAAGGAGCCACTGGACCGAGGAATGGAGAAATGCACCTCCCCGGCACACTGTAACCACTGTGACACATCGCTGTGCATTCATGATGACCATATAGTGTAAGGGTGCAGATGGCAACATAGCGATCGTAGGTCATCCCCACGAGAATGAGGATCTCCACCCCACCAAATAAGTGCAAGGTGAAGAGTTGCATCATGCAGTGGTCGAAAGGGATGGTTTTCTTCTCGGACAGCAAATCTCTGAACAGTTTGGGAGTCACTGTGGAAGTGTAGCAGAGGTCCGTGAGGGACAAGTGACAGAGGAAGAAATACATGGGCTGTTTGATGAGGGAACTGCCTCTGACAGTGATGAGGATGACGAGATTCCCTACGAGGATTGCAATGTAGCAGGAGAGGAACAGCCTAACGAAGAACATCTGCAAATTTCTATCACTAGACAGACCTAAAAGAACACATTCATTGACGTTGTTCCTATTTTCCAACCTGGGAATGAGGAATATTTCCCTGAAATGATTGCAAAATGAAACATCGTAAATAACATTTACAAAATTTCAGTGACCAGTTCATTGGACTTATAATTGAATATCACTTAAAATACTGCATCAATGTATATGAGAAGCTTTAAATCTTTTCTGGATAGACTTCCCATTCATTTCTATTGAGATGATAAAAATATATTTTTATTCAGTGAGAGCTCACCATGTGCCAGGCTTTGTATTAAGTACCATAATAGAGGTTAACCAGATAGGAAACAGTCCTTATTCCATATAGGGCTCACTATCTAATAAGAAAGGAGAGGAAAAATTTTATCCCCATTTGGCAATGGAGAAAACTGAGGCACAAGAGAAGCAGCCTGACCTAATGGAAAGAGCACAGGCCTGGGAGTCACAGGATTTGGATTCTAATTCCAGCTTTCCCACCTGCCTGCTTTGTGACCTTGACCAACTCATTGAAAGACTCTGTGCCTCAGTATCCCCATCTGTATGATGAGGATTAAATTCTACCTCTCTCCTAATAGTGCTCCTATTTTTTATGCTATTTGTTAAGTGCTTACTATGTGCTGGCACTGGTCTAAGCACTGGGAACAGTGCTAATCAGGTTGCACAGGGTCTGTGTCCCACATGTTGATACGTTGACATGTTGAAGCAGCCTGGCTTAATGGAAAGAGGCTGGGGTTGGAAGTCAGAGGTAGTGGGTTCTCATCCCGGCTCCACCACTAGTCAGCAGTGTGACTTTGGACTAGTCACTGAACTTGTCTGTGTCTCAGTTACCTCACCTGTAATATGGGGCTTAGGAATGTGAGCCACGCCTGGTACAATCTGATTAGTTTGTATCTACTCCAGGTTTAAGAACAGTGCTTGGCACATAATAAGTACTTAAAAAAGCCATAGTTATTACTATTATTATGTTAAGTGATTTGCCCAAGGTCAAGCAGCAGACAAGTGATGGAGCCAGGATTAGAACCCTGATCTTTCTTACTCCCAGGCCCGTGCTTTATCCACTAGGTCACACCGCTTGCCTGTACTGATTATCTTATATCTATCCTAATACTTAGTACTATGGTATTAACAAGTACCATAATAAAAATAATAACAGGAATAATTATCCTGAATTTATTCCTGTGTACAACACAGAGTAAATGCTTAACAAATACCAGAATTATTATAAAACAAGCAATCAATCCTATTTATTGAGCACTTACTATGTGCAGACCCCTGTTCTAAGCACATGGATAATACAATATAACAGAGGTGATGCACACATTCATTCATTCAATCGTGTTTACTGAGTGCTTACTGTGTGCAGAGCACTGCACTAAGCACTTGGCAAGTACAAGTCGGCAGCGTATAAAGATGGTCCCTACCCAACAGTGGGCTCACTGTCCAGGAGGGGGAGACAAACAACAAAACAAAACATGTAGACAGGTGTCAAACCATCAGAAGAAATAGAATTATAGCTATATGTACACCATTAATAAAATAAATTAAGTAGTAAATATGTAAAGCTAAAATAGAGTAATAAATATGTACAAATATATACAAGTGCTGTAGGGCACGGGGGTGATGGAGAGGGGAGGAGGAGAGGGAAAAGGGGGCTCAGTATGAGAAGGCCTCCTGGAGGAGATGAGCTCTTAGTAGGGCTTTGAAAGGAGGAAGGGAGCTAGCTTGGCAGATGTGTAGGGGGAGGGCATTCCACGTCAGCAGAAGGACGAGGGCTGGGGGTTGACGGGTGAGACATTAGAGAATGAGGCACAGTGAGGAGTTTAGCGGCAGTGGAGTGGAGGGTGTGGGCTGGGCTGTTGAAGGAGAGAAGGGAGGTGAGGTACGAGGGGGCAAGATGATGGAGAGCCTTGAAGCCGAGAGTGAGGAGTTTTTGCTCGATTCGTAGGTTGACAGGCAACCACGGGAGATTTTTGAGGAGGGGAGTGACATGCCCAGAGCTTTTCTGTACAAGGACAATCCGGGTAGTCAGCACTTAGAACTGTGCTTTGCACATAGTAAGCACTTAATAAATGCCATCATCGTTATTATTATTAAGAATAGACTGAAGTGGGGAGAGACAGGAGGATGGGAGATCAGAGAAGAGGATGATGCAGTAATACATACTGGATAGGACAAGAAATTGAACCAGCAAGGTAGTGGTTGGGATGGAGAGGAAAGGGCAGATCTTGGCGATGTTGTGGAGGTGAGACCGGCAGGTTCTGGTGACGGATTGGATGTGTGGGGTGAACAAGAGAGTGGAGTCCGGGATGACACCAAGGTTGCGGGCTTGTGAGACGGGAAGGATGATAGTGCCATCTACAGTGACGCGAAAGTCAGGGAGAGGACAGGTTTTGGGCAGGAAGATAAGGAGCTCAGTCTTGGACATACTGAGTTTTAGATGGAGGGCAGGCATCCAGATGGAGATGCCCTGAAGGCAGGAGGAGATACGAGCCTGAGGGAGGGAGAGAGAGCAGGGGCAGAGATATAGAGTTGGGTGTCATCAGCGTAGAGATGATAGTTATAGCTGTGGGAGCGAATGAGTTCACCATGGGAGTGAGTATAGACAGAGAACAGAACACGACAATTAACTGACCTTTGAGGAACCACTGCAGCAAGGGGATGGGAGGGGGAGGAGGATTCTGCTAAGGAGACTGAGAATGAACAGCCGGAGAGAGAAGAGGAGAACCCGGAGAGGACGAGTCTGTGAAGCTATGGTTGGATAACGTGTTAATGATAATAATAATAATAATAATAGCATTTATTAAGCACTTACTATGTGCAAAGCACTGTTCTAAGGACTGGGGAGGTTACAAGGTGATCAGGGTGTCCCACAGGGGGCTCAATCCTCATTTTACAAATGGGGTAATTGAGGCACAGAGAAGTTAAGTGACTTGCCCAAGGTCACACAGCAGACAATTGGTGGAGCCGGGATTTGAACCCATGACCAATGACTCGAGCCACATTGTTGAGGAGAATGGGGTTTTCCACAGTGTCAAAGGTAGCTGAGAGGTTGAGGAGGATTAGGATAGAGTAGGAGCCATTGGATTTGACAAGAAGGAGGTCAATGGTGACCTTTGAGAGGGCAGTTTCAGTGGAGTGTAGGGGACAGAAGCCTGTTTGGAGGGGGTCCAGTAGGTGTTGGGATTGAGGAATTCGATGCAGCGAGTGTAGATGACTCGTTCTAGGAGTTTGGAAAGGAAGGGTAGGAGAGAGACAGGGCAATAATTGGAAGGGGCAATGGAGTCAAGAGAGGGGATTTTTAGGATGGGGGAGATGAGGGTATGTTTGAAGGTTGTGAGGAAGGAACCAGTTGAGATTGAGGAGTTTAGGATGGAAGTTAAAGAGGGGAGGAGGGAAGGAGAGAGAGTTTTCATAAATTGAGGGAGAATGGGGTCCGAAGCACAGGTGGATAGAGTGGCACTTGAGAGGAGGGAAGAGATAATTATCAATATCTTAATTAAGAGACTAAGTGGCTTGTCCCAGATCACCCAGCATTCCAGGAGCAGAAACTATTACTAAGAATAATAATAACAATAATAATTATGGTACTTTCTAAGCACTTACTCTGTGCCAAGCACTGTTCTAAACTCTGGAGCAAATACAAGTTAATGAAGTTGGACATAGTCTCTGTCGCACATGAGGTTCTCACTCTTATTTCCCATTTCACAGATGAGATATCTGAGGTACAGTGAAGAGAAGTCATACAGCAGCTCTGAGGTGGAGTCGGTATTTGAACCCAGGTCCTTCTGACTTCCAGGACTGTGCACAATCCACTAGTCCATGCTGATTCCCACATGCGGGTCTCTCACTCCCAGTCCTATCATCTTTCCACTGGGTGATAGTGCCCAGCAATATATTCCTCTAGAGATCATATCTGTGGCGTGAGGATGTTTCAGCATTCAAACAATCTGATTTCCTTTTCCTAATGAATCCCACTCTCCTCTGAATACACTCCTTATCATGGCAGTAGAGTTTGTGTAAGATGTGAAGCTTAAAGCTTTGAGTAAGAAAGCTATTCTCTCATTGGGCTTACCCATAATGGATAGGTCTAAGCCAAAGCATCAGACAAAGTTGTTTCACCTGGGCAGCAGCAGCATGGGAAAGAAGGCAATAGAAAAGGAGTTCCATATATCTGACCAAGAAAACGCTAAGGACTACAAACCAGAACAAGTACAGATGAAAATGCAATGTTCTGGGGAAGCAGTGTCGAAGGAGTCACCATGGGTCAGAAACTACTCAAAAGGATTCGACAACAATAATATAGCCCATCAGTCACGGGATTCCTTTAAGGACCACCTGATTAGAACCAAGAAATCACATGAGGGTGTCTTGCCAGATATTTTTTAAACAGCCCTGGAGATATGCCAAAAGAGAAACTGTGGGCTAAAAAATGAATTTTATCTGTCTCACAATATTTCAGATTTAAGACTGTGACTTTGTTGAAGACTGAAATTCACAATCCATGCTCAATGTTCCAAGGAGAATCAGCCAATTCGAAACTAGGGCCTTGCAATCCATCCTCCTCTTAGTATTAAAATGACAAGGGACCTGCATAGGAAAAGTCCATGAATCAAATAATTAGAACTGGGAAGTTAAGAGAAAATTCTGTTGTTATAAAAAAGAAAAAATAAAAACCTTACCCTTTTGTTAGCCTTCCCACAGTGATGCATTTTTGTGTGCTTGGATCTTTATGTCCAGTCACAGGAAACCAACGGCTTTTCAGAGCTGCATCAGGACAGGTCTCAAGTCTCAGTGGAAATCCAACCTTCACATCGGATGGAGGCAGTTTCCAAAAAACTGGAGATTCTGAATCTTGAGTCATCTCTGGTTTCCCGAGAGTCAAATGTATTTCCTTCGGGCTGTCTGAGTCATGCAACCTCACCCACCTATGTCTGAGCTCAGAGGGAAAAAAGTGCCAGCTTCATAGGTACTGCTATCAATTCCGTAACTTTGCCCATATTTTCATTTATAATTTAACCATTTGTTGATTATTTTCTTCTCCCCAGATTATACCCTCTCAACTACTCAGTCAGTTCATTTGCACTCACAGCCAGCCATACACCTGAGGCACTATTAAAGAACTTAAAGACTCATTTATCCATCTTTCCATTTTCTTTTTCATCCAACTGGAAATTATTCTATACTTCTCACTGCCAAATGATTGTAAGTTTCTTGAGCCCAGGGATCATGTCTTTTATCCATATTATACTCCTTCAAGGGTTTAGGTTTGTGCTCTGCATGCAGTTGATACTCAGGAAATACTTGAGATTGATTGTTTTATGAGCCAGTTACAGAAAGCATATGATAACCCTAATGGTCAACAAAAATGACAAATGTTCATTCACCTTTAAATTTCAAACTTTTTTGGCATTTAGTAAGTGCTTACTATGTGCAAAGCACTGTTCTAAGCGTTGGGGAGGTTACAAGGTGATCAGGTTGTCCCACAGGGGGCTCACAGCCTTCATCCCCATTTTACAGATGAGGTAACTGAGGCCCAGAGAAGTTAAGTGACTTGGCCAAAGTCAAACAGCTGACAATTGGCAGAGCTGGGATTCAAACCCATTACCTCTGACTCCAAAGCCCGGGCTCTTTCCACTGAGCCACGCTGCTTCATTCTAGTAATTGGCTACAGACTTATAGAGCTATGAAAACATTGAAGAAACTCTCAAATCATTGCCCTTGGAAATAATAAATTACACATCATCCATGTGCATTGAAACTCAGGTTTACCTAGTTCTAAATCATGGAAGAAGTTTTTGCAGGTGGTCTTTAAATTCTTTCAGAATCAAAGAATCGACTAGAAATTTACTCATGGAGTTTGTGTCTCCCTCCTGAGGAGAGCCCACCTCAGCATGTGGAGTGAAGAGCAGGTCATAAACACAAAGACAAGCCATGAGTGGAGAAGGTCTCCTCCAAGAGGCCTTCCATAAATAAGCTCGCTCTTCAATTACATTCCCCACTCTGCTCTCTGCAATGACTCTGCACTTGTCTGTGTACCTCTTAAGAACTTTGGTTTTTGCCCCAGCCCCCATCATTCATAGTATATCTCCTCATGCTCAAATATTTCCCCAGGTGTAATTGATTTTAATATCTATCTCCCCCTGTAAACTGGCAGCTCATTATGGGCAGAGGTAATGTCTACCAATTCTGTTGTATTGCACTTTCCCAGGTGCTTTGTAAAGTGCTCCAATAACTTAGTACAGTGGCTTGCACACTGTAAGCACTCAATAAATACGACTCAATGAACACCATTGTAGGCAGGGATTGACTCTATTGCTGTACTGTACTTTCCAAGTGCTTAGTACAGTGGTCTGCACACAGTAAGCTCTCAATAAATACAATTGAATGAAATAAATTTATGAATGTACACATGGTATGTGCTCAATAAACACAATTGATTGATTGATTGATCAAAATCATCCCCTCCCGAGCTCAAGTATTGTGGTACTATCACCCACCACTGTTTTCCCAAGGTAATACTAATAATCATTATGGTATTTGTTAAATGCTGACTATGTGCCAAACACTGTTCTAAGAGCTGGGGTAGATACAATTTAATCTGGTTGGACACAGTCTGTGTCCCACATAGGACTCATACTCTTATCCCCATATGACAGATGAGGTCATTGCATCACAGAAAAGTGAAGTGACTTGCCCAGGGTCAAACAGCAGACACGTATGGTGCTGGCATTAGAACCCAGATCCTTCTGACTCCGAGGTTCATGTTCTAAGCCATGCTCCAGTGCTTGGGTCTCAGAGGGAAAGAAGGACTTCTCTCATACCCTCCTATATTCCTGTCCCTTTTGTAAAAGTTCTCTATAGTTACTGAAGGTCTAAGAGAAGTAATAGTTGGAGATTTGATATTTGGTAAGTGCTCACTATGTGCCAAACATTGTATTTAGCACCGGGGTAAACAGAAAATAACGAGCTCAGACACAGTTCCTGTTTCTTATAGGACTCAGAGTCAAAGTAGGAAGGAGAACAGGTATTGAATCCCCATTTTACGGATGAGGTAGTGGAAACACAGAGATGTTAAGGGGCGTGCTAAAGGTCACACAGCAAGAAAGTGATCTTTTTATTATTACCATAATTCGTATGTGCTTACTCTATGGATACTAGCCACCCGTGCTCCTTAAGGGAAGCCAGGGTTGACATTCTATTCCAATTCTCTCTTGGGATGTAAATCCAACTTGAAATCTAGGCCAAATTCCAACCAGAACCCTAGTTTGAGTCATAGTTCCAACTCTTGAGGCCTGGCCTAGAGGATATGAAAAGGGCCTAGGAATCAGAAGGAATAGGATTCTTATCCTGGGTTCGGACCGTTTCAATATTTTGCCAAATTGTACTTTCCAAAAGCTTAGTACAGTGCTCTGCACACAGTAAGTGCTCAATAAATACGATTGAATGAATGAATGTGTTTGACCTTGAGCAACTTCTCTGTGCTTCAGTTACATCACCTGTAAAATAGGACACGGACTCTGTCCAACTTTATTAACTTGTATCTGCTGCAGTGCTTAAGTACAGTGCCTGACAGACAGCAAGCACTTAACAAATGCTATTAGAAAAAAGACAAAAAGAAGAAAAACTCTGATCCAATTACCATGCATCATGCTTGCAAAATGCATCTTTTTAACAGTATACTACTGACTGTCTACTTGCCAAGTGAGGGGCCAATTGTCTTCCACATTATAGCATAAAGCTGCAACAAAGACATCTGAACATTCTCACTGGATAGCTCCTTAATTATCCTCTTACTTCTACATCATGTTTTTCAAACTCCATCAATATGCACAATATTGTCTCCATCATTCTGATATCTACTTTTCCCAGTATTTATCTTCCATTCTAGTTGGTTTTCCATTTTATCTTATTTAACGGCAGCCATCTCCCTATTCTGAGTTTCATTTTCTTTCAAGTCTTAAATTCTCACATCATAGTTTCTACCGTAGAAGAACGTACCACACAGAACACTGCCCCCTTTCCTTAAATGAAAAATATGATCTCAAATAAATCCCTTCCATTGAGCAATTCGAGGACTACCCAACCTCTTTAAAAGAACTCAGCCTAATGAATTAGTCCCTTAAAACTATTATAGACCAATAACATGTATTAAGCGATGTAAATACGATTTTTAACCATCTTTTTAAAATGCTTACTGTGTGCCAGATACTGAACTAAGCGGTGGGGTAGAAATAAGATAATCATTTTGGACACAGTCTAGATTCCACATGGGGCTCAGAGTCTCCATTTCCATTTTACATAGGAGGTAACTGAGGCAGACAGAAAAAAGTTAAGTGACTGGCGCAAGGTCACACAGGACACAAGTGGCAGAAACGGGATTAAAACCCAAATCCTCTGATTACTAGACTTGTGCTCCTTCCACTACTTTCCATTGAAAATTATAAATGCTACCCTCCCCCTCCCATGTCTGAAAAAAGTTTTCAAACCCCATTCTGTGCCTCATCTACCGGCATGGAGGGATTGAGGCAACTGTATGAGTAGAACTCACTGAGAAACCTGCTTTGCACAGAAGCATTTACTAGAATCTATCTACTAAAACCCACATCTGCTATTGCTGCACAGTGCCCATCAAAGATGTAACTCCCTCTGCATAGAAGCTTACGATTAATTTTAACATCAACTGAAGACAGTAATAAGATTTCCATTCCATTAGGCAGGGAGATATTCCTTTTCTTGAAAATATTTCATTTGAAATGGCAAAGGCTAATGGATGGGTGTATGAAATGTAGGCATTGAGGTGGAGAAAGGGATGTTTATAGTCTGATAAAGAGTAAGAGTTCTTGCTTCCCCTGAGTCTCGGAGAAAACCTGGTTTGATTATACAGAGAAGAGTTGGTGGATAGAATAAGCCAAATGCAGGAGGGGAAGACAGGACATGTGGACATCCATTTCACCTGCCTGATTTTCCCTTCAAACGTGGCTTCCAACACCACATCTTTCTCATGACTGTTTTCATCTCTCTGTTCCTCAACGTGTAGATGAGAGGGTTGAACATGGGGGCGATGATGGTATAAAACAGAGTAAACACCTTATCCTCTGGGAAGGTCTGGGCTGGCCGGAGGTAAATAAACATGCAGGGCAAGAAAAACAATGCCACCACAGTGATGTGGGAAGTGCAGGTGGAGAGGGCTTTGCGATGTCCTTCCGAAGAGTGGGTCCTCAGGCTGGCTAAAATGTTGATGTAAGAGAAGACCAAGACTGCAAAGGTAACCAACACAATAGCTCCTGAACTGGTGAGTACTAGAAATCCAGTCATGTAAGTATCGGAGCAAGCCAGTTCCAGGAGAGGGTAAACATCACACAAGTAGTGATCAATCTTATTAGGGCCACAGAATGGCAAAAAAATGACAAGGAGCCACTGGTTCATGGAATGGAGAAATGCTACTCCCCAGCACACTGCAACCACTGTGACACATCGCTGCTTGTTCATGATGACCATATAGTGTAAGGGTTTGCAGATGGCAACATAGCGATCATAGGCCATCCCCACGAGAATGAAGGTCTCGAGCACACCAAATAAGTGCAATGTGAAGAGTTGCATCATGCAGTGGCTGAAGGTAATGGTTTTCTTCTCAGACAGCAAGTCTCTGACCAGTTTGGGAGTCACCGTGGAAGTGTAGCAGACATCCGTGAGGGACAAGTGGCAGAGGAAGAAATACATGGGCTGTTTGATGAGGGAACTGCCTCTGACAGTGATGAGGATGACGAGATTCCCTATGAGGATTGTAATGTAACAGGAGAGGAACAGCCCAGCAAAGAATATCTGCAAATTTCTATCACTAGACAGGCCTAGAAGAACAAATTCAGTGACGTTGTTCCTATTTTCCATCCTGGGAATGAGGAATATTTCCCTGAAATGATTGCAAAATGATTTAGAAAATTTCAGTGACCAGTTCATTGGACTTGTGATTGAATATCACTTAAAATACTATGTCAGTGTATATGAGAACACTGCAAGAGAAACTTTATATCTTTTCTGGATATACATCCCTTTGATTTCTAGTGAGAAGACAAAAATATATTTTTATTCATTAAGAGCTCACCATATTTCAGGCATTGTGTTAAGTACCAGAATGCATGCTAATCAGGTAGAAAACAGTCCTTCTTCCATATAGGGCTCACCATCTAAGACGAAGGGAGATGGAAAATTTTATCACCATTTTGCAATGCAAAAGCACAGGCCTGGGAGTTACAAGATTTGGATTCTAATTCCAGCTCTCCCACCTGCCTGCTGTGTGATCTTGGCCAACTAATTGAACGGCTCTGTGCAACATTTTCCCCATCTGTATAATGAGGACTAAATTCTACCTCCTTCCTACATGGACTCAGTGCCCCCATTTTTTAATGTTATTTGTTAAGTGCTTACTATGTGCCAGGCACTGGTCAAAGCACTTGAACAGTACTAATCAGGTTGGATAGGGTCTGTGTCCCACATGTTAACATGTAGAAGCAGCCTGGCTTAGTGGAAAGAGGCTGGGGTTGGAAGTCAGATGTAGTGGGTTCTCATCCCGGCTCTGGCACTTGTCAGCAGCGTGACTTTGGACAAGTCGCTTAACTTCTCTGTGCCTCAGTTACCTCATCTATAAAATGGGGCTTAGGACTGTGAGCCACGCCTGGAGCAATCTGATTAGTTTGTATCTACTCCAGGTTTAAGAACAGTGCTTGGCACATAATAAGTACTTTAAAAAGTCAATTGTTTTTACTATTATTATATTAAGTGATCTGCCCAAGGTCAAGGAGCAGACAAGTGGTGGAGCCAGGATTAGAACCTTGGTCCTTCTGACTCCAAGGCCCATGCTTTTTTCACTGCATCACACCGCTAGTTCTGTACGGATTAACTATTATCCATCCTAATGCTTAGTACAGTGCTTAGCACATCGGACTTAACAAATAGAATAATAAAAATAATAACAGGAATAATTATCCTGAATTTATTCCCGTGTATAACATAGAGCAAATGCTGAACATATACCATAAATATTATAAAACAAGCAATCAATCCTATTTATTGAGCACTTACTATGTGCAGAGGACCATACTAAGTGCATTGGAGAGTACAATATAATAAAGACGATACACACATTTTATTCATTCATTCATTCAATCATATTTACTGTATGCTTGCTGTGTGAAGAGCACTCAATTAAACGCTTGAGAAGTACAAGTGGGCAACATATAGACAGGGTCCCTACCCAACAACAGGCTCATGATCTGGAAGGGGGAGACAGACAACAAAACAAAACATGTAGACTGGTGACAAAGCCATCAGAATAAATACAATTATACCTATATGTACATCATTAGTTAAATACATAGAGTAGTAAATATGTACAAGGAAAATAAATGGAGTAATAAATATGTACAAATATATGCAAGTGCTGTAGGGCAGAGTGGAGGGTGATGGAGAGGGGAGGAGGAGAGGAAAAAGAGGGCTCAGTCTGGGAAGGCCTCCTGGAGTAGGTGAGCTCTCAGTAGGGCTTTGAAGGGAGGAAGATAGCTAGTTTGGCGGATGTGTGGAGGAAGGGCATTCCAGGCCAGGGGAAGGACGTGGGCCAGGGGTCTATGGCAGGGTGAGCAAGAATGAGGCACAGTGAGGAGGTTAGCGGCACAGGGGCAGAGAGTGCTGGCTGGGCTGTTGAAGGAGAGAAGGGAGGTGAGATTGAAGGGGACGAGGTGATGGAGAGCCTTGAAACCGAGAGTGAGGAGTTTTTGCTTGATTCATCGGTTGACAGACAACCACTGGAGAATTTTGAGGAGGGTTGTGATATACCCAGAGCCTTTCTGTACAAAGATAATCCACATAGCAGAGTGAAATATAGACTGAAGCAGGGAGGAAGGGAGATCAGAGAGGGGGCTGATGCAGTAATTCAGTCGGGATAGGATGAGAGATTGAACCAGTAAGGTAGCAGTTTGGATGGGGAGGAAAGGGTGGATCATGGCGATGTTGTGGAGGTGAGACTGGCAAGTTTTGGTAACGGATTGGATGTGTGGGGTGAATGAGAGAGCGGGGTCAAGGCTGAAGCCAAGGTTGTGGGCTCGTAAGACGGGAAGGATGGTAGTGCCATAAACAGTGAAGGGGAAGTCAGGGAGAGGACAGGGATTGGGAAGGAAGATAAGATTCTCAGTTTTGGACATACGGACTTTTAGATGGAGGGCAGACATCCAGATGGAGGTGTCCAGAAGGCGGGAGGAGATATGAGCCTGGGGGGAGGGAGAGAGAGCAGGAGCAGAGATATAGAGTTCGGAGTCATCAGTGTAGAGATAATGGTTCAAGACATGGGAGTGAATGAGTTCACCAAGGGAGTGAGCATAGACAGAGAACTGAACGTGACCATTAGCTGACCTTTGAGGAACCCCTGCAGCAAGGGGATGGGAGAGGGGGCAGGATTCTGCTAAAGAGACAGAGAATGAACGGCCAGAGAGATAAGAGGAGAACCCGGAGAGGACAGAGTCTCTGAAGATAAGGTTGGATAGCGTGCTGAGGAGAAGGGGGTGGTCCACAGTGTCCAAGGCAGCTGAGAGGATGAGGAAGATTACGATAGAGTAGGAGCCATTGGATTAGGCAAGGAGGAGGTCAACGGTGACCTTTGAGAGGGCAGTTTCAGTGGAGTGTAGGGGATGGAAGTCTGTTTGGAGGGGGTCAAGTAGAGAGTTGGGATTACTCAACAGCCTTGTGACCCAGGTAGTCTGGCAGATCAATGGGGTGAGGAAGAGAAAATGGGGCAGGATGGGTGAAAGAAAGAAAGAGGAGTGTGGAGTATAGGAAAGAAAAGGCAAGTGGCTAGAAATTTACCTCCACTTGCCTGCTGTCAAGCAACTACTAGTTGAGCCTACAAAGAAGGTGGACTGAAAATCCCCAGCAGGTTCAGATACGGAAAACTCCACGTATGTACAGTGACAGTGAGATAGCATTCGCTCCCACGGCTTCAACTATCATCTCTACACTGATGACACCCAAATCTACATCTCTGCCCCTGCTCTCTCTCCCTACCTCCAGGCTCGCATCTCCTCCTGCCTTCAGGACTTCTCCATCTGGATGTCTGCCTGCCACCTACAACTCAACATGTCCAAAACTGAACTCCTTGTCTTCCCTCCTAAACCCTGCCCTCTCCCGGACTTTCCCATCACTGTTGATGGCACTACCAACCTCCCCGTCTCACAAGCCCGCAAGCTTGGTGTCATCCTCGACTCCGCTCTCTCGTTCACCCCTCACATCCAAGCCGTCACCAAAACCTGCCCATCTCAACTCCACAACAATGCCAAGATCCGCCCTTTCTTCTCCATCCAAACCGCCACCCTGCTCGTTCAAGCTCTCATCCTATCCCGTCTGGGCTACTGTATCAGCCTCCTCTCCGATCTCCCATCCTCCTGTCTCTCCCCACTTCAATCCATACTTCACGCTGCTGCCCGGATTGTCTTGGTCCAGAAACGCTCTGGGCATGTTACTCCCCTCCTCAAAAATCTCCAGTGGCTACCAATCAATCTGCGCATCAGGCAGAAACTCCTCACCCTCGGCTTCAAGGTTCTCCATCACCTCACCCCCTTCTACCTCACCTCCCTTCCCTCCTTCTACAGCCCAGCCCGCACCTGCCGCTCCTCTGCCGCTAATCTCCTCACCGTGCCTCGTTCTTGCCTGTCCCACAGTCGAACCCCGGCCCACATCATCCCCCTGGCCTGGAATGCCCTCCCTCCCCACATCCGCCAAGCTAGCTCTCTTCCTCCCTTCAAGGCCCTACTGAGAGCTCACCTCCTCCAGGAGGCCTTCCCAGAGTGAGCCCCCTCTATCCTCTCCCCCTTCTTACCTTCTCCATCCCCCCCACCTTACCTCCTTCCATTCCCCACAGCACCTGTATATATGTACATATGTTTGTACATATTTATTACTCTATTGATTTATTTAATTTACTTGTACATATCTATTCTATTCATTTTATTTTGTTAATATGGTTTGTTTTGTTCTCTGTCTCCCCCTTCTAGATTGTGAGCCCACTGTTGCGTAGGGACCATCTCCATATGTTGCCAACTTGTACTTCCCAAGCGCTAAGTACAGTGCTCTGCACAGAGTAAGCTCTCAATAAATACAATTGATTGATTGATTGATGTAGCGAGTGTAGATGACTCGTTCTAGGAGTTTGGAAAAGAAGGGTAGGAGGGAGACAGGGTGATCATTGGAAGGGGCAGTGGAGTCAAGAGAGGGGATTTTTAGGATGGGGGAGATGAGGGCATGTTTGAAGGCTGAGGGGAAGGAACCAGTTGAAATTGAGGAGCTTAGGATGGAAGTTAAGGAGGGGAGGAGGGAAGGAGAAGGAGTTTTCATAAACTGAGAGGGAATGGGGTCTGAAGCACAGGTGGATAGGGTGGCACTTGAGAGGATGGAAGAGATAATTATCAATATCTTAATTAAGAGATTAAGTGGCTTGTCCCAGAACACCCAGCATTCCAGGAGCAGTAACTATTAATAAGAATAATAATAACAATAATAATTATGGTACTTGTTAAGCACTTACTCTGTGCCAAGCACTGTTCTAAACTCTGGGGCAAATACAAGTTAATTAAGTTGGACATAGTCTCTGTCGCACATGAGGTTCTCACTCTTATTTCCCATTTTACAGATGAGGTATCTGAGGTACAGAGAAGTGAAGTCATACAGCAACTCTGTGGTGGAGTCAGTATTTAAACCCAGGTCCTCTGACTCCCAGGACTGTGCACAATCCACTAGTCCATGCTGATTCCCACATGAGGGTCTCTCACTCCCAGTCCTATCATCTTTCCACTGGGCGATAGTGCCCAGCAATAAATATATACCTCTAGAGATCATATCTGTGGCATGAGGATGTTTCAGCATTCAAACAATCTGATTTCCTTTTCCTAATGAATCCCACTCTCCTTTGAATACACACCTTATCATAGCAGTAGAGTTTGTATAAGATGTGAAGCTTAGAGCTTTGAGTAAGAGAGCTATTCTCTCATTGACTTACCCATAATGGATAGGTCTAAGCCAAAGCATCAGATAAAGTTGTTTCACCTGGGCAGCAGCAGCATGGGAAAGAAGGCAATAGAAAAGGAATTCCATATTTTTGACCAAGAAAATTCTATGGACTACAAACCAGAACAAGTACAGATGAAAATGTGATGGTCTGGGGAAGCAGTGTCGAGGAGTCACCATGGGTCAGAAATGACTCAAAGGGATTCAACAACAAGAATACAGCCCATCAGTCATGGGTTTCCTTTAAGGACCACCTGATTAGAACCAAGAAGTCACATGAGGGTGTATAGCCAGATATTCTTTAAACAGCCCTGGGGATCTGCCAAAAGAGAAACTGTGGGCTAAAAAAATGAATTTTATCTGTCTCACAATATTTCAGAATTAAGACTGTGACTTTGGTGAAGACCAAAATTCACAATCCATGCTCAATTTTCCAAGAAGAATCAGTCAATTCGAAACTAGGGCCTTGCCATCCATCTTCCTTTTAGTATTAAAACGGCAAGGGACCTGCATAGGAAAAGTTCATGAATCAAAGAATGAGAACTGGGAAATCAAGAGAAAACTCTGTTGTTATAGAAAAGAAAAAAAATCCTTACCCCTTTGTTATTCTTCCCATAGCGATTCATTTCTGTGTGCTTGGATGTTTATGTCCAGTCCAGTCACTGGAAACAGAAGGCTTTTCAGAGCTGCATCAGGACAGAACTCAAGTCTCAGTGGAAATCCAACCATCACATTGGATGGACTCAGTTTCCAAAAAACTGGAGATTCTGACTCTCCAGTCATCTCTGGTTTCCCGAGAGTCACATTTATTTCCTGGGGGCTGTCTGAGACATTCAACCTCACCCACCTATGTCTGAGCTCAGAGGGAAAAGGAAAATAGAATGACACCTACAAAGTGCTCCCCCACAACCCAGCAAATGCATGGTGCAGAGCTAACTGTAGAAAAACTTTGCCTAGAAGACCCAGCTACTAAAGCTAAGCATTTTAAAGGTCCAGGGACTCTGCTAACTCCCAAAGTCCCTGAAGATCTTCCTTATCAGAGGTGGGGGTGGAACAAACCCAGAAACGTTTCTTCATCATGTTGAAAACAAGTTTGAGTACAGCTTCCTGGGCACTGCTATCAATTCTGTAATTATGCCTATATTTTCGATTATAATTTAACCATTTGTTGATTATTTTCTTGTCCCCAGATTATGCCCTCTCAACTAACCAGTCAGTTCATTTGCACTCACAGCCAGCCATAAACCTTAGGCACTATTAAATAACTTAAAGACTCATTTAACCATCTTTCCATTTTCTTTTTCATCCAACTGGAAATTATTCTGTATCTCTCACTGCCAATAGATTGTACATTACTTGAGGCCAGGAATCATGTCTTTCATCTTTATTGTACTCCTTCAAGGGCTTAGGTTTGTGCTCTGCATGAAGTCGATACTCAGGAAATACTGTAGACTGATTGTTTTATGAGCCAGTTACAGAAAGCATATGGTAAACCTAATGGTCAATGTATACGATAAATGTTCATTCACCTTTAAATTTCAAACTATTTTATTCTAATAGTTGGCTACAGATTTATACAGTTATGAAAACATTGATGAAACTCACAAATCATACAGTTTAGGTGCCTTGTTTAAAGAGAAGCTGATAAAAAATGTCCTTTGGAAATAATAAATTATACATCATCCACGTGCATTGAAACTCAGGTTTAGCTAGTTCTATATCATTCATTCATTCATTCATTCATTCAATCGTATTTTTGAGCGCTTACTGTATGCAGAGCACTGTACTAAGCGCTTGGGAAGTACAAGTTGGCAACATATAGAAACAGTCCCTACCCAGCAGTGAGCTCACAGTCTAGAAGGGGGAGACAGAGAACAAAACAAAACATATTAAGAAAATAAAATAAATAGAATAAATATGTAAAAATAAAATAAATAGAGTAATGAATACGTACAAGCATATAAATATATATACAGGGCTGTGGGGTGGGGATGGAGGTAAGCGGGGGGATGGGGAGAGGAGAGAAGTCTTTGCAGGTGGTCTTCAATTTTTTTCAGAAGCAAAGAATCAGCAGGAAATTTACTGATGGAGTTTGTGTCTCCCTCCTGAGCACAGCCCACATCAGCATGTGGAGCAAAGAGCAGGTCAAAAACACACAGACCAGCCGTGAATGGAGAAGGTCACCTACAAAAGGCCCTCACTGAATTAGCTCTCTCGTCAATTACTTTCTGCACCCTGCGTTCTGCAATGACCGTGTGCTTGTCTGTGTACCTCTTAAGAAGTTTGGTTTTGCCCCAGCCCCCATCATTTATAGTACATCTCCTTATGCTCAAATGTTTTCCCAGCTGTAATTGTTTTTAATGTCTATCTCCCCCTATAAACTGTCAGCTCATATGGGCAAGGGTAATGCCTACCAATTCTGTTGTATTGCACTTTCCCAAGCGCTCTGTAAAGTGCTCCAATCACTTAGTACAGTGGCTTGCACACAGTAAATGCTCAATAAATACTACTCAATGGAGACCACTGTAGGCTAGGATTGACTCTCTTTATTGCTGTAGTGTACTTCCCAAGTGCTTAGTACAGTGCTCTGCACATAGTAAACTCTCACTAAATATGATTTAAAAGAGCTCACCCTAATGAATTAGTCCCTTAACAATATTATGGATCATTAACATGCATTATGCAATGGTAAGATGATTTTTTATTCATCTTTTTAAAATGCTTACTGTGTGCCAGATAATGAACTAAGCGGTGGGGTAGAAATAAGATAATCATTTTGGACACTGTCTAAATTCCACATGGGGGTCAGAGTCTCCGTTTTCATTTTACAGAGGAGGTAACTGAGGCACACAGAAAAAAGTTAAGTGACTGGCGCAAGGTCACACAGGACGCAAATGGAATAAACAGGATTAGAACCCAAATCCTCTGGCTACTAGACTTGTGCTCCTACCACTAAGCACACTACTTCCCACTGAAAATCATAAATGCTGTCCCCGCCCCCCATGCCTGAAAGTAGTTTTCAAACCCCCTTCTGTGCCTTGTCTACCAGCAAGGAGTGACTGAAGCAACTGCATGAATAGAAACCACTGAGAACCTTGCTTTGCACGGAAGAATTTACTAGAAACTATATCTACTAAAACCCACAACTGCCATTGTTGCACAGCACACATCAAAGATGTAACTCCCTCTCCCTAGAAGCTTACAATTAATTTTAACATCAACTGAAGACCCTAATAAGCCTTCCATTCCAATAAGAAAGGAGATATTCCTTCCTTCAAATATTTTATTTGAAATGGCAAAGGATAATGGATGGCTGCATTAAATGTAGTCCTTGAGGTGGAGGAAGGGATGTTTACAGTCAGAGTAAGAGTTCTTGTTTCCCCGAGCCTAGGAGAAAACCTGGGTTGATTGTACAGAGAAGAGTTAGGTGGATAAAATAAGCCAAACGCAGGAGGTGAAGACAGGAGATGTGGACATCCATTTCACCTGCCTGATTTTCCCTTCAAACGTGGCTTCCAACATCACACCTTTCTCATGGCCGTTTTCATCTCTCTGTTCCTCAGCGTGTAGATGAGGGGGTTGAACCTGGGGACGGTGATGATGTAAAACAGAGCAAACACCTTATCCTCGGGGAAGGTCTGGGCTGGCTGGAGGTAAATGAAGATGGAGGGCAAAGAAAAGCAATGCCACCACGGTAATGTGGGAAGCACAGGTGGAGACGACTTTGTGACGTCCTTCTGAAGAGTGGGTCCTCAAGACTGGCTAAAATGGTGACGCAAGAGAAGACCAAGACTGAAAAAGTAACCAACGCCATTGTTCCTGAACTGGCGAGGACTACAAATCCAGTCACATAAGTATCTGAGTAAGCCAGTTACAGGAGACAATAAACACCACAGAAATAGTGATCAATCTTATTAGGGCCACAGAGGGGCAAAAAAATGACAAGGAGCCACTGGAACGAGGAATGGAGAAGTGCTCTTCCCCAGTACCCTGCAACCATTGGGGCACACTGCTGCTTGTTCATGATGACCATATAGTGTAAGGGTTTGTAGATGGCTACATAGTGATCGTAGGCCATCCCCGTGAGAATGAAAATCTCAACCCCTCCAAATAAGTGCATGGTGAAGAGTTGCATCTTGCAGTGTTCCAAAGAGATGGTTTTCTTCTCGGACAGCATATCTCTGACCAGTTTGGGAGTTACCGTGGAAGTATAACAGATGTCCATGAAGGACATGTGGAAGAGGAAGAAATACATGGGTTGCTTGAAGAGGGGGCTCCCTTTGACGGTGATGAGGATGAGGAAATTTCCTTAGAGGTTGGCAATGTAACAAGAGAGAAGCAGTCCAAAGCAGAATATCTGCAAATTTCTACCACTGGACAGACCTAAGAGAACAAATTCTGTGACATTGTTCCTGTTATTTTCCGTCCTGTGAATGAGGAGTATTTACCTGTAATGATTTCAAAAGGAAATGTCATAGATAGTATGTACAAAGTTGCAATAGTTTTTATTATACGTGATTTCTCACCTAAGCCTTATAACCAAACTGCAACAGGTGACATATTGGCATAACTTGGAGCTTTCAATTCCAAATTTTCATATCCTCTCTATTCAACACATCTGTCCTTCGAGTGATAACATTCTGTAAATTGATCCCCATTCAAATCCTGTCCATAGGAAAAAAAAATACCAACGAAATAAATGGTCAATATCTTTCAGATGAATTTTAAAGCCTCAGTTGCCATACCTCATTCTATTAGAAATAGCCAGCTGAAATGAAACATTTTTGCCTCACTGAAGCTATTTCACATTTGAATTGGGAAAAAATTACATATTGATATATAAATAATCATGTTCTGTCACTGTTAAACTTCAGAGTTGATGTGTTTGAGATTCCTTTAAAACCTGCCTGATGGATCCAGAATGTCTTCAGAGAATGATCTGATGGGAGAAGGTAAGCAATCCTAGAAGCATCATTTTTTTTTTTACAATTCTCACTGTGTATGTCACTGACCGACTTTGGACATGACAAAAAAAAAGAAGTGCTTGATATTGTGTCAAATATTTAGGATTTTTTCTTACAAAGTCTGAGGATGGTGGACACAAGACTCCATACTAGCATGGAAAGGGGGTGATTCAAATCCAAAATGTGAATTTAGTCCAGATGAGTTCTTCCAGTAAAAGATAGTTTACAGTGCTTCATCTAATGTGCTAAAATCAGAACACATATGTGAGTTTCAAGGACCTTATGACAATTTCCCAGGAAATAAATGCTAGAATGAACAGAATTTTATCCCAAGAAAACATATCTCTTATCCAGGAATATGCACCAAAGCTTGATAAGGAAATACTCTCTTGCACTCAAACACAAACCTCGTTTTAGGCAGGGAATTCATTCTTTCAATAATATTTATTGAGCACTTACTGTGTGCAGAATACTGTACTAAGTGCTTGGGAAGTACAAATTGGAAACATATAAAGACGGTCCCTACCAAACAATGGGTTCACAGGAATTTCATTGTTTATTTAATGTACCTTCCCAAGAGCTTAGTACAGTTCTCTGCACACAGTAAGCATTTAATAAATAAGATTGAATGAAAGTAAGAGTTTAACAAATAAGATTGAATGAATGAACCAAACGCTTTTTTATAGGTAGACAATACCTAGAACTAGAAGACAAAAATAATAAGTATGGCAAACATACACCCCTATACGTCTTACTGAAGGATTTCTCAGTGGTTCTCTGGTCAGTTTACCAGCTCCTTATTTGGGAACCAGTAAAGATTTTCACGGCTACATAGAAAGCACTGCTGGATCTTTTGCTTGTTTACAAAAATGAAGTACTTACACAGGAGCAACGTCTTAGAAACCGGAGGTCCCGAGTTTCAAGTGGTTTCTGGTTTTCATGAGTGAGACTAGGGAAAAGTCTCTCTGACCTTTTTCTTCATCCAGTTGGGTCTGAACACAGAAAACACTCAATGAGGCTGAGCCAATAGCTCCCATCCTTGACTCTACTAATGCCCAGAGCAGAAACTGTCTTCCAACAATCTTTGCTGAACAGACTCCATATATTTAAAGGCACTTAAGGGGCCAGGGAATGACTTCCTGGGAAGACTCCATAGAGGAAATCTGGAAACTTGCCCCATCTCTATTAATATTTCTTAAGCTCTTACTATGTGACAGGCACTGTGCTAAGCATTGGGAAGATGGAAGCTAATCAGGTTGGACACAGTTCTTGTGCCACATGGGGCTCATAGAATTAATTCCCATTTTACAAATGATGTGATTGAGGCACAGGAAAATTAGTGACTTGCCCAAGGTCACATAGCTGACAAGTGGTGGAGATGGTATGAGAACCCACTCCCAGGCCCATTCTCTATCCAGTAATATCAGAAGTATCAGAACCAAACAAAAGTACAATAATAACAATGATTGTTGTATTTGTATGTGTAGTATCAGAACCAAACAAATTAACAATAATAATGATTACTATTGTATCTGTTAAGTATTTACTATATGCCAGTGCCCTTTGGGGGTTGGAGCTAATGGTTTTTTTTTCAATCCAGAAACTTTGTCTCATGCACTTAATTTGCATTTTAGTTAACCGTTTGACCTCTGCCCTCATTCCGTCTCAGCCTTCTATTTCTGAGCTCTGAGTGAGGCCAACATATTATAAGGAGAGATTTTCTGCCTTACCCATCAGTCTTACTGGAAACAGTCACTGGGAGCCACACAGCTGAAATCAGGCAAGTTCTGGGCAGGAGGCATTTATGGAGTTGAGGAGTTAACTTCTTCAAAGATATCAAAGATAGTCTTGGATTGTTTTCTCTCCCAGTTTCTTGAATTACTATATTTTCTTTTGGTAAACCCATCTGGAAGATGCAGAGTACCAAGGGCAATATATAGCCAACCTTTATCCTTCCCAAATATTCTCCTCCACCTAACTTCCCATCACAACTGACAGTACAGATACCCTCCCCTTTTCTAATGCCCACAGTTGTGGGTTTCTCATTTATTCCTCTCTCATTCCCCATAGTCAATGTATAGCCAGATCCTGCTTAAGAGAATCCTTCCCCCATATGTCCAGGTTCCTGGAGGAAGGCAGGAGGAAAGTTGTGAGTAATGGGGTGAATGCAGGAGAGGTGAGAGCAAGGCACACTGAGAATCAAACAATCATATTTATTGGGTGTTTATGTTGTGCAGAGCACTTCACTAAACAAAGAGTAAAATATAAAAGAGTTGGTGGTCACATTCCCTGCCCACAAGGAGCTTACAGTCTAGGGGGGAGGAGAGGCATTAGTATACATAAAGAAGTTATCGATATGTACACAAGTGGTGGAAAGCTGAGGGTGGGATAAGTAAAGGTGGTGAATCCAAGTGCAAGGGTGATGCAGAAAATGAGAGGGAGTTGGGAAATGAGGGTTTAGTCAAGGAAGGTCTCCTGCAAGAGATGTGAGTTTAATGACACTTGAAGGTGGGGAAAGTGGTGGTCTGTAGTATATAAAGGAGGAGGAATTTCCAGGCCAGAGGCAGGATGTGGGCGAGAGGCCAGTGGTGAGATAGGCAAGATCAAAGTACGGTAAATAGGTTGGTGTGAGAGGATCGAAGTGTGCGTGCTGGGCTCTAGTAGGAAATCAGGGAAGTAAGATAGGAGGGGACAAGGTGGTTAAGTGTTCGAAATTCAATGGTAAGGAGGTTCTGTTTGATGCAGAGATGAATGGGCAACCAATAGAGGTTCTTGAAGAGTGATGAAAGATGGATAGAATGGTTTTGTAGAAAAAAAATGATCCAGGCAATGGAGTGAAGTATGGACTAGAGTTGAGAAAGGCAGGAAGAAGGGAGGTCAGCATGGAGGCTGATGCAGTAATCAAGGAGAGATAAGATAAGAGCTTGGATCAAGATTTTAGCAGTTTGAATGGAGATGAAAGGGCTGAATTTAACTATTTGAGAAGGTAGAATCTACAGGATTTGGTGACAGATTTAATATGTGAGCTGAATAAGAGAAATGAGTTGAGGAGAAGCCCAATGTTACCTCCCTGTGAGACAGAGAAGTAACATCGCCTAGTGGATAAAGCACAGGGCTGGGAATCAGAAGATCTGGGTTCCATTTCTGGAGCTGCCACCTGGCTGCTGTTTGGCCCTGGACAAGTCTCTTAACTTCTTTGGGCCTCAGTCTCCTCAACTGTCAAATGGGGATGAACTGCCTGTTGCCTCTTCTATTTAGACTGTATGTATGTGTCAAGGAATGTGTCTACCAACTCTACTACACTGTACTCTCCCCAGTCCTTAGAATAGTGCTTGACTCATAGTAAACACTTAACAAACACCCCCCAAAAAGGAAGTTTGGCTTATAGCACCTAACGCCTGGGCATCATATAAAGATGGCCAACTAGAAACTTCACCCTGCCATGTTAGCGTAGGTGTTTGCAGATCGAATATAATGGTCTTAAGCCATTCCCACTAGAATGAAGATCACAACCCCGCCAAAGAAATGCACAGCCAAGAGCTGAGCCATAGAGTTGGAGAAAGAAATTGTTTTGCTCCCAACAAGTAGGTTTCAGATCATCTGGGGAATAATGATGGAGACATAGTAGAGATCCATGGCAGACAAGAGACTGAGAAATAAATACATAGGCTGGTCGATCAGATGGCTATGTCTGATGGTGTGAAAATGAGAAGTTTTCCCAAGAAGACTATAAGCTAACATGTTAAGAACAGGACAGAGCACAGTCTTTGCACTTCCAGGTTTGGGGAAATTCCCATGAGAACAAATTTAGTGACGTTGCTGTCCTTGTGTTCAGTGAAATCAGTGAGGGGGCAGGAAAGCTTTAAATGATCTGAAATAATACCAAATATACAAAATTAATCAATCATTTGTTTTCAATATCTGGTTCATGTGAATGACTCTTTACCTTAGAGGACTGTAGCTCTAATCCCAGCACTGTCATGTACCTGCTGTGTGACCTTGGGCAAGTTACTTCACTTCTCTGGGCCTTAGTTTCCTCATCCAAAAAATGGGGATTAAATATCTGTTCTTCCTTCTACTTAGGCTATGAAGCCTATGTGGGATCTGATTACCTTGCACTTGCCACAGTGCTTAGCACAGTGCTTAGCAGAGGCATAATTATCATCATTAATTATTATTAATAGATTGTTATGTTAGAATATTTCAATTCCAATTCAGAAATTCAATTCAACCAGACTGCTGCGCCACAAAGCACAGTGCTTAGCAAATAGAGGCACAATTATCATCATCAATTATTATTAATAGATTGTTATGTTAGAATATTTTCATTCCAATTCAGAACTTCAATTCATCCTGACTGCTGCACCACTAAGCAAATTGTAATCATTTGTGCAAATAGCCAAATCTAGAATGAAACAAAAATATTTCAATTGCAAATTGTTCCAGGAGGAATCCATCCAGATACAAGAAGAGGTTCGTCCTACCGATCCCTTTCAGAAATGTTCACTTAATGAACGGGCCTGCCGAGTGAGGGAGCAAGATGACAGACAAGATCTGCAATCCACGGAAGGTTTACTGGGACATCTGTAGAAGTCGAGGGAAAAGACCTGACTTCCTGCCGACTGCCATCTTGGCTGCCTCCTCCCAGTCTTCTCCCCAGCTCATTCAACCCTTGGCAGCTGAGCTCCTTATCTTTACTTTGGTCAATGCCATTGATGCTGTAACATAGATAGTTGGTTCCAAGCAGCTTATCTCACCCAATGGCCTAGGTTGGCATCTTTGGCCAGGAGGATCCCAATGAAATCTGCAGCCTTCCACTGGCCAAGGAATTAGGCAATGGGAATCAGTGTGGCCTTGTGCATCGAGCACGGGCCTGGGAGTCAGAAGAACCTGGGTAGTAAACCCGGTTCTGCCACTTGTCTGTCGTGTGACCTTGGGAGACTCATGTCACTTCTCTGTACTTTTGTGACATTATCTGTAAAAATGGGAATTAAGACTTGTGAGCCCCATGTGGAACGGGGATTATGTTCAAGCTGATTACCTTGTATCTACCCCGGTGATTAGCACAGTGACTGGCACATGGTAAGGGCTTAACAAATGCCATAAAAAAGAAGAATGAAGAAGAGAAAGAATTTGGAAGAGGAGGAAGAGAAAGAGGAAGAGGAAGAAGAAGAGGTCCCCTATAAGAATTTCTAAGGATAGAAAAGCCTATAAATTGAAAATTGCTTTTGAACTAAACAAGAATGACATAGAAAAGGAGAAAGATAGCATATTTCCAAAATTTACTTTACCTTTAAATTAAAAAATTCCAGTGATGTAGAGTTCACACTTTTTAATTTTTTTCCTAGGAAAAAACCATTCCAAAAAGGTTGATTTCCATGCCCCAGGCTGGGTAGCAAGGCTGGTGTGGGAAAGGGCATAAGATTCTCCTACAGTGATGTTTCTAAACTCTGCACCTGTCAGCTCTGAACAGGTATTTAGGGACGGTCGTGGTAGTGCAATTCTTTAAGCATCCAGTTCTTCTTTCCTTGTCATCATCCACATGAACAGCATACCCGAACATTGGGTTTGAGCAGCTGTGCTGGAAAGTTCTGCCCAGGATCCTGTCAGTCGTGGCTGTTCATAAAAAGAGTCCATGTGGCACACAAAAATATTGCAACATCTGAACATACCCTAGTGTGTTTGGGGAGTGGGAAGGGGGTGAATGAATATAATACCTTTGTCCCATGGGCCAAAGTCTTGAAAGTCCTGTTCTGTCCTTGCAAAATTCCTTTACTGAATGGACCCCACTAGTCACATATTAATGCTCTTTTCCTTGAAATGCAGACACCGAGGGCAGGAAAGATGCCTGTTCTTGTTGTACTGAACTTTCCCAAGCACTTGGTACAATGCTCTGGACACAGTAAGCACTCCATAAATATAATAGACTGACTGACTGACAGATCCACCTTACTGCAGAGCCAGCCAAGGTTCCCGTCACTCCTAAAGTACGGCAATAAACTCTTAGAAGCCGAAATGGCCTGAGACTGCTGAGTCAATCTTTCTCATCCTCCTGAGCTCAGGAAGAACAGAAAAGTTGTTAGGTGGCACCAATATCTCTGGTGAACCAGTCCAAAAAATCCTCCAGAAAATACTTAAAGGCATCTGAAGACTCAAGGGAACCAGTCTCCAAGGGACCTCAAAACTGTCCAGCTATGAATTCTAGCTAATGAGTCTAATGAACTTGGTATCCATTTCATCATCTGATGAAGAAAGCTTACTTATTTTTCTTTTCAATTGCTTCCTTCCTAATTCAGGTAACCAAATCTCAGCTACTTTACATACTAAGAAATGCCAAAAAGCCAAGTGAAATAATAATGATATTTGTTAAGCACTATGTTCAAAGCACTTTTCTAAGTGCTGGGGAGATACAAGGTGATCAAGTTGTTCCACATGGGGCTCACAGTCTTAATCCCCATTTTACAGATGAAGGAACATGTGGCACAGAGAAGTTAAGTGACTTGCCCAAAGTCACACAGCTTACAAGTGGAGGGGCCGGGATTAGAACCCAAAACCTCTGACTTCCAAGCCCGTGCTCTTTCCACTAAGCCATGCTGCTTCAGCATGATGAGTTCTTTTCCTCATCTCCTCCAACTCACCCTTCCACTCTTTTTCTCTTTTTCTTAATGGTATGAGTTAAGTGCTCACTATGTGCCAGACACTGTACAAAACACTTGGGTAGATAAAAGATCATCAGGTAAGACACTGTCCATGTCCCAGATGGGGCTCACAGTCTTAATCCCCATTGTATAGATGAGGCAACTGAGGCACAGAGAAATGAAATGGCTTGCCTAAGATCACACAGCAGGCAAGTGGAGGGGGCAGGATTAGAACCCAAGCCTGTGTTCTTTCAACTAGGCACACTGCTTCTCTTCTTTCTTCTCCCTTCTAGTGCCCTTCTTTTAACACTACCTATATTGTTGCTGCTTTCTACTAGTCAGTTCCTTCTTTCTTGCCTCATCTCAGCCTCCCCTCAAGTCCTCTTGATCTAGTGCTCCCCTAAACTCTTTGCAGGGGTGTGGGTTCATCCTGAGAGAGCCAAACATCTGATTCACTGAACTAAAATCAGATGTTCACTGGCCAGGTTAACTTGAGGGATCTGATAGATTTGGATTGTGAAACCCCTGAGGGACAGGGTCAGGGTCCAATTCCCATCTGTGGATTTTCTCCCAGACCTGAATACAGTGGCCCACACAGTGAGTGCTTAATAAATGCTGTTACTGCTAATTTAAACCATTCCTTTGATTTCAAATGTTAGGGAGAGTCGGTATCTTCTGGCAAATGTATCTCTTCGGGTCTTAGTTCCTTAATAATGTTGTAATCTTGATGACCGTGGCAAGATTCCATCATAGAACACCCAATAAAGGCAGAGAACATGCTTTCACATTGATTAATCTCTATATACAAGTCCCCATATGCATGTGGCTGGTTAATTAGTGATGCCTGAAACTTTTCTGGCCATTTGTGGATTGCTATGTGCTTAGATTGTAATGGGTTTGGAGTTTAAAGCTAAAAAGAACCATCATTTTAGCCTTAGGTTTAAGCCATTTTAGCACTAGTTATAATCTAAACCTGGGACTAGTCACACAGTGTATAGCGATAGACAGAAAGAGAGAGGGAAGAAGGGAGAGAGGGAGAAAGAGAAAATATATTGGTTCAAAGGCAGCACACTCACCTATTATATTGCTACACTTTACTTTCCCAAGCTGTTAGTACAGTGCTCTGCACATAGTAAAGGGCTCAATAAGTACGATTAATTGATTTCTGGGGTCAGAAAATATTTAAATACACATATTCATTGTAGGAAATAGTAAAGGTACATTATCTGCATCCAATTCTGCTCTATCAGCCTGGGAGATTAATACAGTCCCCTTTTCTTAGTAATGGGAAATTAGATAATAACAATAATATTAATGATAATAATATTCATTCAGTGCTTAGTAGGTGTCCAATACTTGGCTAAGTTCGGGGGTAAAGATAAAATAATCAGATGGACATAGTCCCTGTTCTAGGCAGGGATCACAGTCTAAAGGGTTGGTAAATAGGTTTCTGATTCAGCTTTCCAGATGAGGAAACTGAGGCAAAGAACAGTTAAGCAACTTGTGGACAGTCACACCGGGGCCTCCTAACTCTGAATCCTGTGCTTCTTTCCATTTGGCTACACAATTAGGTTAACGGGTTCCAGTCATGATACCTTCCATGTAATGCCTACTTCCTTTCATCCAGTGAGGAGGTAAAAAATCTTTCAGTCTTAGGAATATTAAAAACAAAACAGACACAGAAAGCAAGCAATGGCCTTCAATAGTAGTTTCCATATGAATTCACGCTGGGATTTGCAAGCTGTAGTATATCAACAATAATAATTAATTACAGTATTTGTTAAGCACTTACTCTGTGCAAGGCACTGTACTAAGGTCTGGATATTAGTCTCTTAACTTTATGGAGCTAGTGTCAGAAGTGTGAGGGTGGAATTATGGTAAATGCAGGCAGTACTGATGCAACATATGCAGATCGAATGAATTTCTCAGGTCTGAATATTTTTGAAAGTTATTTGCAAAGGTAACTTACTGTTTCACTGAAGTATGCCACAAGCACGTTGAAATAAATCACACAAAACACCTGGCTTTATATTTTAATTACTAAATGATCACTGTTTTAGGAGCCATTACACATGCAAATGACTATCATTGAAAATTGTTCTCAAGAAAGACATGAAGAGTTCCATGATCTTGAAGATTTTGGAAGAGGGGAAACCTTGGCAGAAGCACACCATAGAACGGTTGATAGCCGTGTGATGTTAACTCTGCCACAAAGGGAGCAGACATGCTGATGATCATTTGATGTACACGATGTCAAGGATCATGTTTACCAACTCTGTGGTATTTTACTATCCCAGGCACTTATTACAGTGCTCTGCACACTGAAGGCGCTCAATAAATACCACTGATTGATTGGTACAAGAAGGGGGCTTGGAAATACAAACTGTGGGTATGCTAATTTGGAATAATGTATGCAGAAAACATATACTAATGCTAATTCATTCATTCAAGCATATTTATTGAGCGCTTACTGTATGCAGAGCACTGTACTAATTGCTTGGGAAATACAAATGGGCAACATATAGAGATGGTCCCTACACAACAACGGGCTCACAGTCTAAAAGGGGGAGACAGACAATGAAACAAAACAAGTAGGTGTCAATACCACTAGAATAAATGGAATTATAGCTATATACATATCATTAATAAAATAAATGTGGTTAATATGTACAAATGAAATAAACAGAGTAATAAATGTGTACAAATATATACAAGTGCTGTGGGGAGGGGAAGGGAGTAGGGCAAAGGGGGGCGGTGATGGGGAGGGGAGGAGGAGGAGGAGAGAAGAGCTAATGCACAACGCTATGCTAAAGTGTATAGAAAACATAAGAAATATAAGTCAATTTTATGCATTTATTTTCTTTCTGATAACACTTTTGTACACCATACCTTTCTCATGGCATTTTTCATGTCGGTGTATCTCACTGTGTAGATGAAGGAGTTGAACATGGGGGCGATGATGGTATAAAAGAGGGCAAACACTTTATCCTCGATGAAGGAATTAGCCACGGGAATATAGGTCAAGATGAGGGGCAAGAAAAGCATGAGTACCACAGTAATTTGTGAACCACAAGTAGAGAAAGCTTTCTGCCACTCCACTCTGTGGAGTGTTTTCTCAGGATGGATAAAATGATGAGATAGGAAACGATCAGGGCAAAAAAAAAGTTGGTAGGGACAGAACATCCGTGCTGGCAATGATTGAGACGTTGAAAAAATAGGTCTCGGTACAGACGAGCTTCAGCAGAGGAAGCACATCACAGAAATAGTGGTCAATCTGATTGGGGCCACAGATAGGTAGCTATACCATGATGAAAATCTGCACGATAGAATGCAAAAAAGACCCTACAAAGGAGGCCAAGAACAACGTGTGACAAGTCTGCCGGCTCATAACCATCAGGTAGTGGAGAGGCTTGCAGATGGTGACATAGAGATCTTAAGCCATGGCCACTAGGATGAATATTTTGGCATTGCTGAAGAAGTGAGTGCTAAAGAGTTGGACCATGCAGGAGTTGTAGGAGATTTTTTTTTCTTTCCACCAATAGGCCTGCGATCATTGTAGGAGGAACTGTGGAGGTGAAACAGAGGACCATGGTGGACAAGGAACTGAGGAAAACATACATAAGCTGTTGACTAAGATGGCTGTTTCTGATGATGATGACGATAAGAAGGTTGTCCAACAATATGACTAAATAACGGAGTAAGAACAGCATGAAACAAGTTACCATCGCCTTTTGGTTTGGTAGGAGACCCCTGAAGACAAACTCTGTGATGTTGTTTGAATTCTCCATCAGGTCGGCCAACGTGATGAGTGTACAGCAGATGGATATTTACCTGAATCAGCCAAATTGAGAAATATCAAGCATTACTAATTTTGAAGCACTAGCCCAGAACACAGGCCCTCATTCTGAATAGAAATGGAAGGACTGCTGTACTATTAAGAATACATTAAAATATAATAATAAAGATGATCATGATGATTATGAAAGGAGTGAGAAAGGCACTAGGAAGTTTCCAGTGCTATACTAAACATTAGGTAGACACAAGGTAATCAAATCAGACACAGCCCAGATTTGGGCAAGTTTGTTAGCTTCTCGGTGCCTCAATTTCTTCATCTGCACAATGGAGATAAAATACCTGTACCCCTTTCCTCTTAGACTGTAATCCTCCAGGGAATATTTAACCCCATGGTATAGATGAAGAAACTGAGGCACTGAGAAGTTAAGGAACTCACCCAAGCTCCCACAGCAGTCCAATAGCACACTTAGGACTAAAAGCCAGAGTCCTGGTCTCTAACTAATTAATACCTCTTCCCTTAATATTTGCTGAGATCATTTCTCTAAAAGAAAACATACTTGAAAGGTCATTGGATCCCCTACAATTCATTGTTTAGAAATTTACTGTAAGCAGTTCAAGATATAAATGGAATCTATAACGTCTCTCAACCCCACTATCATTAAGCATTTTCAGGATGCATTTTTTCACCAGGTTTTACAAGTTCAACATTAACTGCTAGTTATACAAAGTTTTTCCTAGTATTTTCAAATATGAGGAGATCGGAGGTGCAGGTTGGATGCCAGGGCCGAAAACAAAGAGAGTTAAAGAGAGATGCATAAGCAGTCATAAAGACAGAAAAATAAAGAGACAGAGATAAAGGAGGCAGGGCAGGAGAGAGCTGTCTGATAAACTTAGATTCGTCTTCAGAAGAGTCCTATTAGCGAGACTCTTCAGGTAGAGCCTTACATTAATATAAAAAAACCCAACATCTTTGACAATTGAAGAACTGTGGGTAGAACATTCCAGAGAAGTGATCTGGGAGACATAGTGAAGTATGGACCGGAGGAAAGAGAGAAAAGAGGCTGGGAGATCGTAGGGAGCGGGGGAAGGCGATGAGACAGGCAGTATGTGCACACAAACCGTACCCAACGGCTCAAGGCCAAACAGACTCAACAACAGGAGATAAAGAGACCAGGGCAAGAAAAACAAGCTTGCACCTGCAAGGCTCGGAGGCAACCTCAAGGCCATATCCGCAGCCAGCGATGGTTGGCAACGGGTGGCTGGGGGCGAGCCAGAGCAAACGCTTCGTGACTGGCCAGAGCTGTTGCTAGGCTAGTGGCTGGAGGGCGGCGTGTGCCACGGGGCAAAGCCTCGATACGCCATTCCCCGAGAAAACCCTGCCCCCGGGCAACGGAAGGTATAAGAGACGAACAAGACAAGGGGGGGCTCTCTCTCGCGCGCTCTCTCGCTCTCTCTCGCCTCTCTCTCTCTCTCTCTCTCTCGCTCTCTCTCTCTCTCTCTCTCTCGCTCTCTCTCTCTTTCAACCATGTAACCGCTGAAAGCAAATAAACGGCAACCAAGCTTTGAACCTCTGGCTGACTCTTCCTGGTGTGAATGCGCGGGCCGCGTCCGGAGATGTCCGAAGACCCGGAGAGGGTAAGAACCCGAGAGTTGCCCCCGAAACCCCGGGGAGCAACGGGAGATGAGTTAGGAGGGCTTGTAGAGTAGTTATGTCAGGATAAGACAAGTGCCTAGACCAATGTGGTGGCCATTTGGGTGAAGAGGAAGAGGCCCATTCTGGGAATGTTGTAGTAGTAGAAACAAAAGCAATTGGCAACAGTCTGAATATTGGGGTTGAAAGAAAGGGAAGAGTTGAAAATACTGCTTAGGTGGCATTATTCTCACGTAGAGAATTCATCCAAAAAACATGATTTCATCTACTCCCTGATAGCCCCAAATTATCTCTGTAGCCCTGACCTCCCACATCCTAGCCAATCCCCTATCTCCTCCTGCCTCCACATCATGTCCATTTGTCAAAGTCTAAAACTGAATTTCTCAGATTCCCTTCTAATCCTCTTTTCTTCCATTCTGTCCATCTACAATCAATCAATCAATCAGAGGTATTTACTGAACAGTTACTATGGGTGACAAAACTGTGCTACATGTAAAGGAGAAAACAATAGATTTGGTGAACAGGGAAACAGTCAGAGAAACACATTAAAATAAAGTACAGGTAGAGGATGCAAGGGTATATGCGTCAGCACATCAAACACCACCTCGCCTCTCTATCCTCTCTACCCAGTCTTGAGGACCAGATTACTGCTCTCAACACCCACCCTCTCCACTCAACTCAACTCACTCACTCCCCTTTCCCTTTGCCGCTCTCGTACCACTAACCCACAGCCTTGGATCACTCCCATTGTCCACCTCCTTTGCTCATATGCTCGAGCTGCTGAACGCTGCTGCGAAAGTCTAAACACCACGCCAACCTCCTTCACTTCAAGTTTATCCTTTCCTGCCTTAACTCTGCCCTCCCCTCTGCCAAGCAAAACTATTTCTTCTTCCATATTGACATCCATGCCCATCATCCTCGTCAGCTCTTCCGTACATTTAACTCCCTTCTCATGCCCCTTGTTCCTCCCTTTCCTCCATCCCTCATCCCCAAAGATGTGATCTCCTACTTCATTAGTAAAACTAACTCCATGAGGTCTGAGCTCCCCAAAATCACTCCTCCCCCTTCTCCATCCCCCCAGCTCTCAACCCTCTCTGCTACTCTCCCATTCTTCCCAGCAGTATCTTCAGATGAGATCTCCTCCCTCCTCTCAAGTGGTACTCCTTCCACCTGTACTTCAGACCCCATTCCCTCTCATCTTATGAAATTTCTCATCCCTTCCTTCCTCCCCTCCTTAACATCCATCTTCAACTGCTCACTCTGCACTGGTTCCTTCTCCTCTGTCTTCAAACATACCCACGTCTCCCCCATCCTAAAAAAAACCCTCTCTTGACCCCATCTCCCTTTCTAGTTATCGCCCTATCTCCCTCCTACCCTTCCTTTCCAAACTCCTAGAACGAGTCTTCTACACCCGCTGCCTCGAATTTCTCAATGCCAACTCTCTCCTTGACCCCCTCCAATCTGGCTTCCGTCCCCTATGCTCCACCGAAACTGCCCTCTCAAAGGTCACCAACGAACTCCTGCTTGCCAAATCCAAGGGCTCCTACTCTATCCTAATCCTCCTCGACCTCCCAGCTGCCTTCGACACTGTGGGCGACCTGCTTCTCCTCTACACGCTATCCAACCTTGGCTTCACAGATTCCATCCTCTCCTGGTTCTCCTCTTATCTCTCCGGCCATTCATTCTCAGTCCCCTTTGTGGGCTCCTCCTCCCCCTCTCATACCCTTACTGTAGGGGTTCCTCAAAGGTCAGTTCTTGATCCCCTTCTGTTCTCTATCTACACTCACTCCCTTAGTGAACTCATTCACTCCCACGGCTTCAACTATTATCTCTATGCTATGACACCCAAATCTACATCTCTGCCCCTGCTCTCTCTCCCTCCCTCCAGGCTCGTATCTCCTCCTGCCTTCAGGACATCTCCATCTGGATGTCTGCCCACCATCTAAAACTCAATATGTCCAAGACTGAACTCCTTATCGTCCCTCCCAAACCCTACCCTCTCCCTGACTTTCCCATCACTGTAGACAGTACTTCCATTCTTCCTGTCTCATAAGCCCGCAACCTTGGTGACATCCTCGAATCCCCTCTCTCGTTCTCCCCACGTATCCAATCCATCTCCAAAACCTCCGCAACATCACCACGATCTGCCATTTCCTCTCCATCCAAACCGCTACCTTGCTGGTTCAATTTCTCATCCTATTCCAACTGGATTACTGCATCAGCCTCCTCTCTGATCCCCCATCCTCCCGTCTCTCCGCACTTTAGTCTATACTTCACTCTACTGCCCAGAATTTCTTTGTGCAGAAACGCTCTGGACATGTTACTCTCTTCCTCAAAAATCTCCAGTGGCTGCCTGTCAACCTACAAATCAAGCAAAACCTCCTCTTTCTTGGCTTCAAGACCCACCATCACCTCACCCCCTCCTACCTCACCTCCCTTCTCTTCTTCAACAGCCCAGCAAACACCCTCCACTCCTCTGCCTCTCACCTCCTCACTGTACCTCGTTCTCGCCTGTCCCGCTGTCGACTCCCAGCCCATGACCTTCCCCTGGCCTGGAATGCTCTCCCTCCACACATCCGCCAAGCCAGCTCTCTTCCTTCCTTCAGAGCCCTACTGAGAGCTCACCTCCTCCAGGAGCAGCATTTTCCCTCTCCTCCTCCCCATCAGCCCCCGCCCTACCTCCTTCCCCTCCCCACAGCACTTGTATATATTTGTACAGATTCATTGCTCCATTTATTTTACTTGTACATATTTACTATTCTATTTATTTTGTTAATGATGTGCATATAGCTTTAATTCTATTTGTTCTGACGATTTTGACACCTGTCTACATGCTTTGTTTTGTTGTCTGTCTCCTGCTTCTAGACTGTGAGCCCGTTGTTGGGTAGGGACCATCTCTATATGTTGCCCACTTGTACTTCCCAATCACTTAGTACAGGGCTAGTCACACAGTAAGTGCTCAATAAATACGATTGAATGAATGCATGAATATGAGGATATGTGCAATAAGTATGAGGGTGAGGGTCAGATGAGGATCAAAGTGCTTAAATCTCCATTGTCAACGTTACCCTCCACCCAGTATCTGGAAGTAACATCCTTGGTGTCTTCTTCAGTTTCAGCCCATATGCCACGTTGTTTCCTAGGTTGTCTTCCTCTTTACTGTAAGCGCAATGAGGACAGGGAACATGTATACCAGATCTCTTACATTGTATGCTCCCAAACACCTAGTACAGTGCTCTGCAAACAGTAAGTGCTCAATAAATACCATTGATTGATTGATTGATTTTCCTGAAGCTAAGTACTTTTCCCTTCTCCTCAAAACCCTCCAATTTTTGTCGACTTTTCCCTGCATCAGACAATAAACTCCTACCATTGGTGCTCTCCATTTTACATATTGGCCCTTCTAACTTGCTACACTCAAGGTTTTTTGTTTCGTTTTGTTTTTTACCATATTTGTTAAGTACTTACTATATGCCATACACTGTACTAAGCATGGGGGAGATACGAGCTAATCGGGTTGGACACAGTTCGTGTCCCATATGGGGCTCACAGTCTTAATCCCTATTTTACAGAAGAGGTTACTGAAACACAGGGAAGTGAAGTGACTTGCCCATGGTTACAAAGCAGACAAGTGGTGGAGCTAGGCTTTGAAACCAGGTTTTTTCACTCCCAGGTCCGCACTCTATCGACACAGCTATGCTGCTTATCAATTCATACTCTTCCTCATTTAGAATGCTTGCCCTTTTCCAGTCTATTATTCAATCGCAATTATTGAAAACTCCTATATCTCCCTCTCCCTGCCCCACAGCTTGAAACTTCTTTCCTCCACAAACTCATCAGAACTCAACAATCTACATTTTAGTAGCCTGCCTAAAATCCCAACGTCTCCAAAAAGGCTTCCCCAAATTTTTTACCAACACCCTGAGTGGCATAAACCTCACAGCCAATTCTAACACTAGTGTATTAATTTCTGAACCAGCCTCAGCATGATATAAATCTTCTAACCCATCTTTAGCATTTTAATGTGATATTCAAATATTTTATTTTGATTTTCCGCTTTGTAAGCATTATTATGCCTGTTTCCCTTATAGAGGTGGCAGTTCCTGTAGAAAAGGAATGTATCTTCTGCTCCTGTCATACATAAAGTGCTTAGCACAATACATTGTTCTCAGCAGTATCTCAATAAAAAGCACTACTACTACCAATACTAATGCTACTACTATTACTCCTAAATGAGACACAGATATTTCAGAAAACTTACAGTTTTTGCATCTGCCAACTCCAAGACGTTTAATTGGCTTCTAATTCATTAATTCTTTCAATCGTATTTCTTGAGTGCTTACTGTGTGCAGAGCACTATACTAAGTGCTTGGGAAGTACAAGCTGGCAAAATATAGAGACGGTCCCTACCCAACAGCGAGCTCACAGTCTAGAAGGGGGAGACAGACAACAAAACAAAACATATTATCAAAACAAAATAAATACAATAAATATGTACAAGTAAAATAAATACAGTAATAAATATGTACAAACATATATACATATTTACATATATACAGGTGCTGTGGGTAGGGGAAGGAGGTAAGGAAGGGGGAGGGGGAGAGGAAGGAGGGGCTCAGTCTGGGAAGGCCTTCTTGAGGAGGTGAGCTCTCAGTAGGGCTTTGAAGGGAGGAAGAGAGTTAGCTAGGTGGATGTGCGGAGGGAGGGCAGTCCAGGCCAGGGGGAGGATGTGGGTCATCATCAATAGTATTTATTGAGCGCTTACTACGTGCAGAGCACTGTACTAAGCGCTTGGGAAGTACAAATTGGCAACATATAGAGACAGTCCCTACCCAATATTGGGCTCACAGTCTAAAAGGGGGAGACAGAGAACAAAACCAAACATACTAACAAAATAAAATAAATAGAATAGATATGTACAAGTAAAATAAATAAATAAATAAATAGAGTGATAAATATGTACAAACATATATGCATATATACAGGTGCTGTGGGGAAGGGAAGGAGGTAAGATGGGGGGATGGAGAGGGGGATGAGGGGGAGAGGAAGGAAGGGGCTCAGTCTGGGAAGGCCTCCTGGAGGAGGTGAGCTCTCAGCAGGGCCTTGAAGGAAGGAAGAGAGCTAGCTTGGCGGATGAGCAGAGGGAGGGCATTCCAGGCCCGGGGGATGACGTGGGCCGGGGGTCGGGGATTGATAGCGGGACAGGTGAGAACGAGGCACAGTGAGGAGGTTAGAGGCAGAGGATCAGAGGGTGAGGGCTGGGCTGTTGAACGAGAGAAGGGAGGTGAGGTAGGAGGGGGCGAGGTGATGGAGAGCCTTCAAGCCGAGAGTGAGGAGTTTTTGCCTGATATGTAGGTTGATTGGTAGCTACTGGAGATTTTTGAGGAGGGGAGTAACATGCCCAGAGCGTTTCTGCACAAAGATGATCTGGGCAGCAGCGTGAAGTATAGATTGAAGTGGGGAGAGACAGGAGGATGGGAGGTCAGAGAGGAGGCTGATGCAGTAATCCAGTCGGGATAGGATGAGAGATTGAACCAGCAGGGTAGCAGTTCGGATGGAGAGGAAAGGGCGATTCTTGGCAATGTTGCGGAAGTGAGACCAGCAGGTTTTGGTGACGAATTGGATGTGAACGGTGAATGAGAGAGCAGAGTCGAGGATGACACCAAGGTTGCGGGCTTGTGAGATGGGAAGGATGGTAGTGCTGTCTACAGTAATGAGAAAGTCAGGGAAAGGGCAGGATTTGGGAGGGAAGATATGGAGTTCAGTCTTGGACATATTGAGTTTTAGATGGCAGGCAGACATCGAGATGGAGATGTCTTGAAGGCAGGAGGAGACACGAGCCTGAAGGGAGGGAGAAAGAGCAGGGGCAGAGATGTAGATTTCGGTGTCATCAGCGTAGAGATGATAGTTGAAGCCGTGGGAGCGAATGAGTTCACCAAAAGAGTGAGGGCAGTTTCGGTGGAAAGTAGGGGATGGAAGCCAGATTGGAGGGCGTCGTAGAGAGAGTTGGCGTTGAGGAATTCGAGGCAGCACGTGTAGATGACTCGTTCAAAGAGTTTGGAAAGGAAAGAGATAGGACGATAACTAGAAGGTGAGGTGGGGTCAAGAGAATTTTTTTTTAGGATGGGAGAGACATGGGCATGTTTGAAGGCAGAGGGGAAGGAACCAGTGGAGAATGAGCGGTTGAAGATGAAAGTGGAGGGGAGGACGGACGGAGTGAGAGATTTCATAAGATGAGAGGGAATGGGGTCAGAAGCACAGGTGGCCGTAGTCACACTTGAAAGGAGGGAGGAGAGCTCCTCTGAGAATACTGCTGGGAAGGATGGGAGAGTAGCAGAGAGGGTTGAGAGCCGGGGGGTTGGAGAAGGGGGAGGAATGACTTTGGGGAGCTCAGACCTGATGGATTTAATTTTATTAGTGAAGTAGGAGGCCAGATCGTTGGGGGTGAGGGAAGGAGGAGGGAGAGAAACAGGGGGCCTGAGAAGGGAGTTAAATGTGCAGAAGAGCTGAAGGGGATGATGAGCATGAGTGTCAATAAGGGAGGAGAAATAGTTTTGTCTGGCAGAGGAGAGGGCAGAAATAAGGCAGGAAAGGATAAACCTAAAGTGAACGAGGTTGGTATGGTGTTTAGACTTTCGCCAGTAGCGTTCAGTAACTCCAGCATAAGAGCGAAGGAGGTGGACAGTGACAGTGATCCAGGGCTGTGGGTTATTGATATGAAAGCGGCGAAGGGAAAGGGGAGCAAGGGAGTCGAGCTGAGTACAGATGGTAGAGTTGAGAGCAGTAATCTGATCATCAAGATTGGGTAGAGAGGAAAGGGAGTCGAGGTGGGGTGTGAGGCACTCAGAAAGATGGATGGGGTCGAGAGAGCGACTGTTGGACTAAAGATAATATTGATAATAATTACATTGGTGGTATTTGTTAAGCACTTACTAAGTGTCCAGCACTGTTCTAAGTGCTGGGTTAGAGACAAGCTAATCAGGTTGTGCACAGTCCTTGTCTCGCATGGGACTCACAGTCTTAATCCCCATTTTACAGATGAGGAAACTGAGGCACAGAAAAGTGAAGTGACTTGCCCAAGGTTCCACAGCAGACATGTGACAGAGCCAGGATTAGAACGTGTTTTCCGACACCGGCCTCCTCAAAAATCTCCAGTGACTGCCTGTCAACCTACGAACCAAGCAAAAACTCCTCACTCAGCTTCAAAGCGCTCCATCACCTCACCCCCTCCTACCTCACCTCCCTTCTCTCCTTCTACAGCCCAGCCTGCACACTCTGATCCTGTGTCACTAACCTCCACACTGTGCCTCCTTATCTCCTGTCCCACCATCGACCCCTGGCCCACGTCATACCTCTGGCCTGGAATGCTCTCTCTCCACACATCTGCCAAGCTATCTCTCTTCCTGCCTTCAAAGCCATACTGAGAGCTCACCTCCTCTAGGAGGCCTTCCCAGACTGAACCCCCCTTCTCCTCTCTTCCTCCTCCTCCCTTTCCCATCTCCCCTCCTCTGCCCTACCCCCTTCCCCTCCCCACAGCACCTGTGCATATTTATACATATTTATTACTCTATTTTATTAATGATGTGTATAAAGCTATTATTCTATTTATTCTGATGGTTTTGACACCTGTCTACTTGTTTTGGTTTGTGGTCTGTCTCCCACTTCTAGACTGTGAGCCTGTTGTTGATTTGGGACAGTCCCTATATGTTGCCAAATTGTACTTCCCAAGTGCTTAGTACAGTGCTGTGATCACAGTAAGCACTCAATAAATACGATTGAATGAATGAATGAATGTTTTCATCTGGTCAGTTGATCGAGATAAAATCTATATCCCAATGCATTATTAGAATTGTGTTCAAATTACTTTTTTGTAAATGCATAATACTTCCCCCAATGGTTCAGTGGTCGATATAAGGGAGATGCAAGAAATAGAAACATTAATTGCTAAAAGTGTGAAAAAAATTCATGGTTCTGCTCTGAGGCATTTTTGGTTTGTGATTTCTGTACAAATGGTGCTTGTTTCTGTATAAACAGCACCCTTTACATATTGATGTTGTGAGAGGCATGGGTGAGAGACCCTATCAAGCAATCATTCAATCAATTAATTGCATTTATTGAGTGTTTACTATGTGCAGAGCACTTGGAAGCATACAGTATAACAGAGTTGGTAGTCCCTGCCCTCAACAGTGGGTGAAAGGTATTCGACCGACTGCTTTGGTCTCCACTGCGGGGGATCCAAAATGCCATGCAAAGTTCAGTGTGTGATACACAGGGGCCCTAACTCTTTTCACGCTGTACGATTGAGTGTTTTCATCCTAACAGCGAAATAGTTTCCAAAGTATTTGTGATCATGTTCAAATTATATTACAAGTTCTCTCATAATATAGTCCTAGTCCTTTGTGGTTAAAGCATTGAGATAATTGAGACAGTTCAGAAACCGCATGATCTGGTTAAGTCAAGCATAAGGGATAGTTGTTATTGTTCTGTTTTGCTGAATTTTCCAGCCCATCACCTTAACCTCACATGGAGTTTCTCAAGAGTAATAAGTACTGTACCTTGAGAAGCAGAGCTACCGGCTCCTCATGGTTCAGAGGCCAACAGTTACAACCACAGCAACTTCCATAGCCTTCCCGACATTCTAAAATTTGTGGAAGATTTGCTACCGGTGTGTGAGTCATTCCTGGCCTGACTGGCCCAGGGCAGGTCAGGAGAGAAGCCCCCAGCATCATCGTAATCATCATCAGTATCAGTAGTATTTATTGAGTGTTTACTGTGGGCAGATCGGTGTTCTAAGTGCTTGCAAAAGTACGATATTTCAGACACAATAGACAGAGTAGAGACAGTACCTGCCCTTAACGAGCTTACAGTCTATGAGAGGGAGTGAGACATTAATATAAATAGATAATTTATAATTTATAGACATGCATGCAATGTTTTCGAGGTGGGAGTGGGGTGAATATCAAATGCCCAGAGGTCTCATATCCACATGCTTGGACAATGCAGAAGGGAGAGAGAGTCAGGGAAAGAGAGCTTAACCAGGGAACTCCTCTTGGAGGAAATGTAACCTTAATAATTCTTTGAAGGTGAAGAGAGTGATGGTCTGGCAAATTTGGAGGGGGAAGGGAATTCCAAACGTGGGGGGAGGGACGTGGGAAAGGGGATGGACGTGAGATAGACAAAATCAGGACACAGCTGTATCCAATCTGATGGTCTTGTACCTATTCCAGTGTTTTGTATAGTACCTGGCACATAGAAAGTGTTAACAAAATGCCAATATTATTATTACTGAGCTCCTTAAGCTATAGGGCATGGGATGGTCTGTTGTGTTATAATATCCCAAGTGTTCGGTATTGTGCTCTGGACACAGTAGGCACTCAATAAATATGATCTGATTGATCAATGTCCATTTTTTCTGTCTCTAATTTTTCTGTAATGCTGTGTCTGACACCCGCTCCCCACCACTAGGCTATGAGTTCCTTGAGAGTGAAGATTATGTTTTAGAAATCCGTTATTCTGTCCTGAACATTTAGCAGAGTGATCTCAAAGTAATTGTTAAATTGTGATCTGGTTGCTCCATTTTCAGAAAGATAAAGTGGGGCTGGAGAAGAACAAGAGAAGAGCAACAGAGATGATTCAGCTTTCTTGTGAAGAGAAAATTTAAGTATTTAGGTTCAAATCTAAGAGGTGGTGTGATCAAAATCAATAAACCAATGAAGGCTGCAGACAGAGCAAATCTGGAATTGGTAGTAATTCATTCATTCAGTCATATTTATAGAACGTTTATCGTATGCAGAGCAGTGTACTAAGCGCTTGAAAAGTACAATTCAGCAATAAAGAGAGACAATCCCTGCTGACACCGGGCTTACAGTCTACAAGGGGTAAGCAAATAACACCACATGAGGAGAAGGTGACACCTTCAAAGCTTTGGGAGGACGGTTCAAACCAAACAAAAGAAAACACTTCACTCTGCAGTAATGATCATTTCAACTTCACTGTACTTTCTTTAGTTTAATGATATTTTTTAAGCACTTACCATGTTCCAGGCCCTAAAATGGGGTAGGTACCATCTCATCAGATTGGACAAGTCCATGTCCCACATGGGGCTCAGTCTTAATCCCCATTTACAGGTAAGGTAACTAAAGCCTAGAGAAAGCAAGTTACCTGCCCAAGGTCACACAGCAGACACGTGGCAGAGTCAGGATTATGACCCATGTCCTCTGACTCCCAGAACCATGCTCTGTCCACAGGTCAAGCTACCTCTCTGTAACTGTTCAGGAAGACATGGTAGTGGAAAATATTAGTAGGTTCAGGAGGTTGGAATTAATGTGTGGATGAACAGATCACAGTGATTTCCTACAGAGACATAGAAATGTTGAAGGGGAAATTAAGAATGGAAGAGAGTAAGAATCAATCAATCAATCACAGTGCTTTGCACATAGTAAGTTCTTAATAAATTCCATTATTATTATTGTTATTATTATCACATAGTAATTGAGCACTTATGATATGTGCGGAGTACTAAGTACTGTACTAAGTGCTTGGGAGAACACATTACAACAGAGTTGGTAAACATGCTCCCTGCCCAAAAGGAGCCTACAGTCTATTCAGTGAAACAGACATTAAAATAGATAAATTATGGATATGTATGTAAGTGCTGGGGGGCTAAAAGTAGGATGAGGAGTAGCTTGGCATAGTGGATAGAGCACAGGCTTGGGAGCCAGAGGTCATGGATTCCAATCCTGGATCTGCCACTTGTCTGCTGTGTGACCTTGGGCAAGTCACTTCACTTTTCTGGGCCTCAGTTGCTTCATCTGTAAAATGGGGATTGAAACTGTAAGCCCCATATAGGAGAGGGACTATGCTGAGTGCTTACTATATGCCAGGCACTGCTCTAAGCATTGGGGAAAATACAAGAAAATTGGGTTAGGCACAGTCCCTGTCCCAAGTGGGGCTCACAGTCTCAATCCCCAATTTACAGATGAGGTAACTGTTTTACAGTTGAGGTAACTGTATGTTAGATCCGGCCCTGGGTATGTCCATTCAGACAATTAATGACAATATTCGCACTTTTACAATAGAATGACAAGAGCAAAGTTGACGGTATTTAATTGCATTGATTTAAGACAAGGAAAAAAAATTGTGAGTTGTTTTTGAGAAATAAAAATCAAACATAAGCAAATATTCAAATATTACATTTGCTGCATTCTGAAAGTAGATTATGTCCTCTGTCTGAGTTGGTTTTTCCTTCCAGCTCTGACTCTCTCAGGTACTGCATAAGTTCAGATTGCAATGCACCAGTGCACCTTCAGGATAGAAAGTCAGCATCAGCATTCAATTCAGGCACTGACTTCAAGTGCCATTATTATTAAAGAACGTTGAGTCCTAAGTGGACCTAAGTGTTACCTGTATCCAGTTGTTTCCTGCAGGTGTGATCAGGACTTGGTACATCTCCCTGTCCTCAGAAAACTGGGAGAAGCTTGCCCTGCCATTTGGGGTCAAAACTCTGCTAACATAGCACGCTCAATCTGCTTTTTGTCACCATCAGCTCTCTAACCATCTCCTCACAACAGATATTTTATCTTGATCAAAGTTAAGAGACCTAGTTAAGCACCAATTTTCACTCTCTCAGAGGAATAACTAATCTCCTCTGTTTAGAACATTTGCCAAAGTGTATCTACACTGGGCTTTGTTTTGGTCAAGTGTTGGAGGGACATAAACATTTCCTGAATCTGTCCTTTATATGACTTGTTAGCTAAAGCTTAACTTGTCCCGGGAGGAGAACTGAAGTATTGAAAGCCAAAACCTCTCCCCTTGTGGAAGCAGCAACCTGGGAGGAGGCGGTGCCTGGGGTTCAGGTGGACAAGGATGGGGATGATGGACTCTTATAGGCATAATTCACACCCAGAAGTACCTGAAGAAGGGCAGATCTTCTAGACTGGAAGTTCATGTCTTCCAACCCTGTTGTATTATACTCTCCCAAGAGCTTAGTACAGTGCTCTGCAAAGAGTAAGCACTCAATAAATATCAGTGATTGATGCAGAATAGTAAACTCACACATTTGGAAAATTCTGTTTAAAAAGGCAGTTATTATGGAAGTGGATATTTGAATGTTTTTAACACCTTACTTTAAGTATCTCAGGACACTTATTCTTAGTACTTTTTTGAGAGGCAGAGGTGGGTCACCATTATCACCATTTTACAATACATGAGCAAGATTCTGACACTAGTCCCATGAAAGAAAAGTTCTAGTTTCCTCTTTCTGGTAAATGATCCTTCATTCTGTTCTCTTTCATATTCAATAAAATCTAACTACTATCTATCTATCTAATATCTCCATCTATCTATCTATCTATCTATCTATCTATCTATCTATCTATCTATCTATCTATCTATCTATCCCGTTGTCATTCGTACTCAAAGGCCATTATGATTACGATGATTATTAGTTCACACAGCTCCTGGAAGTGAGAGCGGAATTGCTCCAGTTGAAGTTGAAGTTGAAGTTGATGGAATCTCACTGAAATTACATCTCTTCCAAAAGGCCTTCCATGAGTAAGCCCTCCTTTCCTCTTTCACTCGATTTTGTGTAACCTTGACTTACTCCCTTTATTCCTCCTCCCTTCCAGCCCCGCAGAACTTACATACACATCTATAACTGTATTTATATTAATGTCTGTCTCCCCATCTAGACTTTAAGTTCATTGTGGTCAGGGAATGTGTCTGTTATAATGTTATATTGTACTCTCCCAAGCGCTAAGTATAGAGCTCTGCACACAGTAAGCACTTGATAAATATGATTTCCTGACTGGCTGACACCACATCCCATATGCTCCACTATGTCTTGGTCAAAAGAGGTAAGAAGCTGTAGAGTTTGTTTTTTTCTTTTGTTTTGCAATGTTTTACTTTTTAATGGCATTTGTTAGGTGCTTACTGCATGCCAGGCATTAATTTAACCATTCGATTGTATTTATTGAGTGCTTAATGTGTCTAAAGCACTATACTAAACTAAGCACGTGGGAGAGTATAGTATAACAATAAGCAGATACATTCCTTACCCACAACGAGCTCACAGTCCGGACGGGGAGAAAGACATTAATATAAATATATAGAGAGTGAGGTATATATAAATCACAGTATATACAGGTACTGTAATAAGTGCTGGGGTAAGTACAAGCTAATCAGGTTGGATACAGTCCACGTCCCATATGGACGTTCCCCTATGGACGTTATTTCTTTGGTAGAAAGAAACACTCTTGGGTACATGTCTCAAAAAAGAGGGGGTTCACCAGAACCAACCCCTTCACCCCCGAAGCAAGTTGATTCAAGACCCAGGAGCCACAGAAAGGAAGAAGACTTTCAAGAAAGTAATTCAAGCAAAGAAAGGTCTGATTCACCTCCTGTTCCAGCAGTAAAAAACAGACTACACCAGGCACAAAGGCAATTAAATTCACCGGATCTCCCTGTAAAAAGTAGCAATATTGTAACAGAACAAAATATCCATGTTGATAACTCACAATTAGAATCAACTTCTGGAGTGACTGAACCTGAATGGCCTGCTTCTCATTTTATTCCTTATGTTCGAACAAATGAAGTCTACTATCTTGATCCAGATGCACCAATGTCCAGACCTTCAACACATGATCCTCAAAATAAACATGAGAATACCCAGCCTGCACCCTCCGCTCCTCTGCCACTAACCTCCTCACTGTGCCTCGTTCTCACCTGTCCCGCATCGACCCCTGGCCCATGTCCTTCCCCTGGCCTGGAATGCCATCCCTCCGCACATCTGCCAAGCTAGCTCTCTTCCTCCCTTCAAAGCCCTACTGAAAGTTTACCTCTTCCAGGAGGCTCTCCCAGACTGAGCCCCCTCCTTTCTTTCCTCCCCACCATCCACCCCGCCCTACCTCCTTCCCCTCCCTACAGCACCTGTATATATGTTTGTACAGATTTATTACTCTGTTTACTTGTACATATTTACTGTTCTATTTATTTTGTTAATGATGTGCATTTAGCTTTATTTCTATTTATTTTGATGACTTGACACCTGTCCACAAGTTTTGTTTTGTTGTTTGTCTCCCCCTTCTAGACTGTGAGCCCGTGGTTGGGTAGGGACCGTCTCTATATGTTGCCAACTTGTACTTCCCAGCGCTTAGTACAGTGCTCTGCACACAGTAAGCACTCAATAAATGCTATTGAATGAGTGAATATGGAGCTCACAGACTTAATCCCCATTTTATAAATGAGGTAACTGAGACACAGAGCAGTGACTTACCCAAGGACCAAAACCAGACAAGTTGCAGGACCAGGTTTAGAACCCAAGCCCTCCCAGGTTGCTTCAGATTGCATTCTAGAACTGGGACATCTTCCAAATGAATCGTCAACTCATTAGCAAGTTGTAAATCACCCCCTTTAACAAGATGGAGGTCAGTCAGATAGGGGAGCCCAGGCACATCCATAATCCAATCAAATACCTCTTAGGAAAACAGCACCAACCCTCCCCCCCCTCCTTTATCCGTCAAGTACCTGCTGGTGGTCAAAGAGTTAATATCATTTCAACATATTCCACAACTTATCTGTTGCTTTGGGCAAGTCACTTCACTTCTCTGAGCCTCAGTTACCTCATCTGTAAAATGGGGATTGAGACTGTGAACCCCACATGGGAAAGGGACAGCATCCAACCCAATTTGCGTATATCCACCCAAGCAGTTTGTACAGTCCCCGGCACATAGTAAGCACTTAAAAATATCACAATTATCATTATCATTACTATTTCATATGTATCCTGCTGAGGATAAGGTGGATGCCACACCCTTTTGGTGACTCCGTAGTGAGTGCAGGAACTGACAAATATGATCTGGCACCAGGATCAGCAGTCAGGGAGAATTGGGCTTTTGAGACATTAATAATAATAATGGCATTTATGAAGGACTTACTTTGTGCAAAGCACTGTTCTATGCGCGGGGAAGGTTACAAGGTGATCGGGTTATCCCACGGGGGGCTCAAAGTCCTAATCCCCATTTTACAGATGAGGTAACTGAGGCACAGAGAAGTGAAATGACTTGCCCAAAGTCAAATAGTTGACAATTGGCAGAGCCGGGATTTGACCCATGACCTTTGACTCCAAAGCCCGAGTTCTTTTCACTGAGCCACGGGATATGCTACAAATAACTAGAGGGAGCATGTCCAGTAGGATCTAAAATTTGGAAACTCATTTGTAAGCAAATTTTGAAATCGAAGTTTACAAGTAAAGTTTGATTCTTCCCCTCTTGCTTGAAAGAACATCTCAACTCTTCCTTCTATCCCTCTCCATCTCTATAGGAGGTTTGCATCTGGTTACTTCAGAGAATTGATTGGCCACTTCACAACCAGCAGTCCTGGCTGCTTTCTTGCCAAAGTAAGGCCTTTCAAAGCACTGAAAAATCAGTGAGGTGAAAGGCTAAATCTGGGGCATTTGGGGGGAGCTAAGGACAGTTGCAGCAAATCACCACTGCTCTAACCCTCCCTATCTATTTCCCAGCCCAAATCATTCCCCCAAGATACTTAAAAGCATCTCAGCATTTCTGAATCCAGGTTTAAGGGCAGGGAAGATGTTCTCCACTACTCCCTTGTGACAGCTACCGAACATGGAGAAGACTTGACTTCGTTGACTTGACTCTTGGATCACCCATTCTCTCTGCCAATCAATCAATCGATCAATCAAACAATAGTAATCAATTGAGTACTTACTATTTGCAGAGCACTGTTATAAGCACTTGGGAGAGTTAATGCAAGAGAATTAGCAGGCACATTCCCTGCCCATAATTAGCTTGCAGTCTAGATGGGGAGACTGACATTAATATGAAAATGAAACTTGGGAGAGAAGGGTTACGGTGTGCTTGTCTGCATGTATGATCTAGTTATTTCAGTGTCCAGAATTCTCTTGATCAGTAGTGGGGAAATTTCTCCTCAAAAAATCAACAGAAAATCTCTTTTAACAAATTTCTCCAAATACCAATAAATTAATTTGGTACTGAGACATTTATGGATGATAACAGTCACTTTTCTGCACATACCTCTTCCATGAAGGTTTTCACTTCTGAATTTCTCAGAATGTAGATTTAGGGGTTTATCATGGGGCTTAGAATAAAATACTGCTGTCACTCATCGATGAACAGGGTGGAAGTAGGTCACACACAAAGATAAAATGTATGAAAAATAAGACAACAGTGATGTGGGTAGTACACGTGAAAGACCTTTTCATCTCCCCCTCAGAGTTGAGAGATTTCAAGGAAGCTAAAATGACAATGTGAGAGACAAGAAGTATTGCAAAGATTAAGATTCACTGTAGTGACAACTAAAAAGCCAAACATTTGGGTGAGCCCCAAGTGGGACAAGGGGCTGTGTCCAATCCGATTTGCTTCTACCCACCCCAGCACTTAATACAGTGTCTGGCACAGAGTAAGAGCTTAGTAAATACCATAATTACTATTATTATCTATCTAGGTAGTCTGTCCGTTGCCTCTCTTTCCTGGTCCAGCCTGCAGATAGAGGCTCCTCATAGCTGGGAATTTCTAGACTGAGAAGGAATACTTGGGGGACTTCCAGCAGCAGCTGTCAATCACCTGGAGTGGCCCTGCCATTCCAAATGATGGAGATGGGAAGGCTCTCTATTCTATCAAAAGCTCTCAAGGGAAGTACACCAGTCAATGGACCCCTTTTGTGAACTTCAGTGTTGGATGAACTGCTGGCAGGTGTTTTGTCCACAGTAGGAATTCACCTTGCTGGTGTTTTTATCCCCAAGAGTCTCTTCAGAGTCTGAACCCCAGTTAGGTTCACATGGAAGATGATAAATTCATTGGGGGATTGCAGCAATCCTTTCTGAATTCACAGAATAGGCATAGTATCAGGGACAGAACATTCAAATGATGCAACCTTGTAGGCTGTTATTGTTCAAAACATATCCACAGGGTGCTGAGCCCTCTCATCACCCCCTTTCCCCCCACGATGGGAGTAAATGTCATAGTCTACATAATAACCGGTGCCACTTTCAAGGATATAGCCAAGAACCTGTTACAAGACGAGACTCATAATGAAAAGAACCAATTAGTGAAGGACACAAGTTTTTTTCCAAAGAACTATCCAAATTCACATAAGGCTTAACGACCGCTTTTGGCATAAAGACAGTACCAGAAAGGGAGGTAAGAAATTCTACAGAGACTCAGAGCCCTAAGTATTACAATAGTCCCCCAAACTCCTTCAGAGGCGACTTTAAACATCATTCTGTAACCCAAAGAAAAATCTGAGTAAGAGCAATTTGAGAGTGGGGCTGGAGGGAGAGCTATTAACTCCAATTTCTTGCTCTTTTGTGGTTATAGATTTGAAAAGGGGAAGTTCAGAATGTCCTCCCTGGTCTATTCATTGTCCTGTCTCCTTAATGAGCAAAGAGGTCTGGTGAACAGGATGTGAATTTCTACCACTAAATACATTTCCCTGAGAAGATTTATTAAAATGAATTTCTGACTGCTGACTGCAGCTAGACAATCTGAACTTTCTGCTTTAAAGGCTTGTTTTGTCTTTCATCTGTAAAGGACTTTACCATGTGAAGAGGTAAGCGGAGAGATAGAATGAAGTCTCACTCCTTCAGACTCTTTTAGCATCAACAAATCTGACTAGTGTAAATTTTCCAGGCTTCCTGATTTTTATTTTGCATTCCCATTCAAAAAAACACATTTTCATCATTACTCTTTAATATTTTTGGTGGTGTTTACAAATAGATTCTCTTCCTATAGCTCACAAATATATTCAAGTTTTATTTTTGGTCTTATTTACATTCACTTGATACTGTCTTGATATGATCCTTCTAAAACATATTGCAACTGCAAGCAGTGTGGCCTAGTAGAAAGAGTATGGGATTGAGAGTCATAGGACTTGAGTTTTAACCTAACTCTGCTACTTGTTTTCTGGGTGACCTTGGGCAAGTCACTTCACTTCTCTGTACCGCAGTTTCCTCATCTGTAAAATGGCAATTCCCCCCTTGTTCTCCCTTGCCCTTTGACTGTGGCATTCAGAATGTACCTGATCTCTTCCACTCTGGCATCCCACCATTGTTTAGATGCATAACCTAGCCTAACCTATAAATTCCATGGCAGGATTTTGTAGACAATTTTTTGTTTTGATCATCAGGAGTTTGGAGGGGTTGATGCATTTCTTATTTTGTGGTAGGTAGTCTTTAAACCTCTGCCGTTTTCATCAACCAAGGTCATGGGTTCTAATCCCGGCTCTGCCACCCGTCTTCTGTGTGACCTTGGGCAAGTCACTTCACTTCTCTGGGCCTCAGTTAGCTCATCTGTAAAATGAGTATTGAGACTGTGAGCCTCACGTTGGACAGGGACTGTGTCCAACCTGATTAACTTGTATCCACCCCAGCATTAGTGCAGTGCCTAGCCAGAGTAATGTTTAACAAATACCACTACTATTATTATTATTAATCTTGATGGTGTCTCTTTGCTGAACCCCCCTGCTTGATAGCTTCCTAAATCCATTCTCATCTACTCACTGTCCATATCGAGACCTATCTGAGTTTTCTTGTTCCAGTAGGGCTACTGTGCATTTGCCACCAAGGACCTAGGATAGTGGATAGAACACGGCCTAGTGGATAGAACCTAGTGGCCTAGTGGATACAACACGGGCTGGGAATCAGAAGGACCAGTATTTTAATCCTAGCTGAGCCACTTGTCTGCTGTGGAACCTTGGGCAAGACATTTACCTTCTCTGTGCCTCAGTTACCTAACCTGTAAAATGGGAATTAAGATTGTGAGCCCCATGTGGGAGAGGGCCTGAGTCCAGCCTGATCAGCTTGTATCTACCCCAACACTACGTACGGTGCTGGCACATGGTAAGTACCTAAAACTACCTTACAAAAAAAGGACTACCAATCAATCAATCATATTTATTGAGTGCTTACTGTGTGCAAGGCACTGTACTAACCACTTGGGGGAATGCAGTATAACAATAGGTAGACAGAATTCCTGTCCACAACCACTATTCAAGTCTTTTCCCAGAGCTTGATTGTTTTTGAAAGGTTGGATACCACCTTCCAATACTTTGTTTGTACCAATATCCACACATTGAAAATTTTAAAAAGGCTTCAAGCTTGGCCCTACCACCAGTAAAAGTTGGAGAGGAAGCAATTACCACTCCTATCAATGGGAAGAGAGTCTGCTATTGTTTGATATGAAATTTTGAGTATATTGTGTATTTCGTGTTCCTATGTGAGATTCCTGGGTTACGTACAGTCTATTTCCTTGATAGAACTTTCTTTTCTTCTTTCTCTGGAAAATATATGTGCAGTAATCCCATAAGAAGGAGGAAGAAACCTAGGGCTGCCATAAGAGGAGAAATAATCTCAAGGGAATAATCAGGGGAATATAAAAGGTTGTAGGTTTCTTGTCTGCTAAGCATTTGGTTTATCATCCTCTGCCCAGTAGGATTTTAGAAGGTCCTGAACCATCAGCCTAATGCACTTTTCTCTTAGGGGAAATGTGAATGTGATTATCAGTTGGCATTTTTTAGACTGGAATAGTCAGAATTACTGAGCTTCTTCTCTTTTGAAAGGGGCATGGACAACAAACAGAGTGTACTCCAGAGATTACTGTATCAAAAAGACTCTGAAGATATTGACTGTGTTGCCAACTCCACCACTGACCACTTAGGACACCTCTGGATAAGTTCATTCATTCAATCATTATTTATTGAGCACTTACTGTGTGCCTAGCACTGTAGTAAGCACTCGGGTGAGTACAATATAACAATTAATAGACACTCCCTGCCCACACTGAGTTTACAGTCTATATGGGGAGACAGATATTAATATAAATAAATAAATTACAGAAATGTACGTAAGTGCTGTGGGACTGGGCAGGGGGCGATGGATAAGGGGATCAAGTCAGGGTGATGCAGAAGAGAGTGGGAGAAGATAAAAGGGGGGCTTAGTCAGGGAAGGCCCCTTAGAGGAGATTTACCTTCAATAAGTCTTTGAAGCAGGGAAGAGTAATTGTCTGTCGGATTTGAGGAGTTAAGTTAACCTGCTCTACTTCAATTTCCTGCTGTATGAATTGAATACAGTAAATACTTTCCCATCTGGCCCTGGGGTTCGGAGAAAATTGACAAGATGATAGAAATGTGGTACTTTGAGTTCTCTTACTTGGTCGTTTCAAAGCAAAACTAACCAGGATCATCATTCTCTATACAGAATTTGCAGCTCTCACCTGTACCTTCATTGCCTATCCTGAATTGATGGGTAATGAAAACAACGTCACAGAATTCATTCGACTGGGACTTACACCAAATCCAAGGTGGCAGAAAGTCATCCTTATTGTCTTTTTAATCAACTACATCATCACCATAGTGGGAAATCTGATCATTGTGGTAACCATAACCGCCAGTCAGACTTTGGACTCCCCCATGTAATTCTTTCTGGCCTATTTGTCATTTATTGATGGCTGCTATTCTTCTGTCAGCACACCTAAACTGATCGTCGACTCTCTCTGTGAGAAGAAAATCATCTATTTCAAAGTCTGTATAACTCAGGTCTTTGGAGAGCATTTATTTGGTGAGGCCAAAGTTATTCTCTTCACGGTGATGGCCTATGACCGTTGTGTGGTGATATGTATGCCACTGCATTTCACGACCATCATGAACCTGTGTGAGTGTGGTGTGCTGATAGGGGTTGTCTGGACAGGGGGCCTGGTGCTTGCAACCATCCAGATTCTCTTCATGATCAATTTACCCTTCTGTGGCCCCAACGTCATCGATCACTTCATGTGTGATTTGAACCCTTTGCTGAACCTTGCCTGCACAGACACCCACACCCTCGGCCTCTTTGTAGCCGCCAACAGTGGGTTGATCTATTATACTTCGTCATGTTGATGATTTCCTATGTTGTAATCCTGTGCTCCCTGCAAACACACAGTAAAGAGGGTAGGCACAAAGCGCTCTCCATCTGCGCCTCCCACATCACCGTCGTCGTCCTGTTCTTCATTCCATGTATATTTATGTATATGCGGCCGCCTCCACCTTCCCCTTGGATAAAGCTATTGCACTATTTTACACGATTATAACCCCTATGCTAAACCCCCTCATCTACAACCTGAGAAATTACAAGATGAAAAATGCCATCAGGAAGCTATGGAGAAGAAAAGTGACTTCTGAAGATAAATAGGTATCACCCTGTGAAAACGGTAATATTTGTACAAGGGAAGTGGCAAACATGGATTTCAGGTAACGTTTTTAGGAAAAATGTATAGGGAATTCAAAGCTCAGGGAATGTATAGGGAATTAAAAGCATGTCTCATATTTCTGTTGTATTTCCCAAAAGCTCATTATAGTGCTGAAGTAGGTGCTGCAGAAATACCACTACATGAACTACTAAAGAATTTCTTAGCTGTAAAGGTATTCATCCTCACTTCAGCTTATTTAGCAACCATTACATGTTAAGAGCTGGTTTTGCTCCTGCTACAGCTGCTTTCATTTATCTTTTTATCCTTCTCTCATCTCAAATGAGGAGAAATCAGAGGAGCCTGCTCAGTAGTGCACTGTCAGACCTCTTCAAGTTTCAAGTATAAAATTAATGTTTCTTGAGCAGCAGAGTGTTGCCTTTTTCCTATTCCTTTTCCTATAGCTCCACCGAATATCACATTGTACCAGACATAACATAGTCATTAGCAGTAGAATGGGATGTTTCCTAATTTGATTCCTGCAAAGCAGGTCATAGAAAATGGGAATTCCTTGTGAATTTCAAAACAAACCAATGCTAGCTTTTTGCCAATCAACAATCAAAGAGAGACATTAGGAAGAATGATCCGTGATAGCATTCCACATGCATATCATGATGCCTAGCTATGAAGCCACTCAAAGTGTACTTTCATTCATTGATTCTACACTAGATTAAGCAAATCAGAAAACAAAAACAACTTAGAGGAGCCCAAGATCAAATCAGAGGCATTGGGACTGCTTGGCAAACTGTCCCAGCCCAAAGAAAGTGGCTTAAGTAGGTCAGTGTCCAATTTGAGGGATCCAAGTTTACATAAATCTGCATCAGCTCCTTAAAATGAAAGCTGTGAGGGACCAGTCTGGGTCCACTGTGAGAAGTGGAATGACTCTGGAAAGAACGCAGGCCTGGGAGGCAGAGGACCCAAGTTCCAATCCCAGCTACTCCCCTTATTGGCTGTGTGACCTTGGGCAAGTCACTTTATTTCTCTGTGCCTCAGTTCTCTCATCTGTAAAATGCAGATTAAGGCTTTGAGCCCCGTGAGAGACAGGGACTGTGTCCAACTTGATTATGTTGTTTCAACCTCAGCGCTTACTATAGTGCCTGGAACAGCTTAAGCACTTAAAAAATACCATTTACAAAAAAGAGAGAAAAGGAAAAGACAGAAGTGCTTGTGGTGGCAAGGGAAGAGCAGGGAAAGGGACGAATTTGTCAGTTTGTTTTTACCTTTCTCCCAGGGACACAAGTTATTACCTGATAGAAAATGTATTGGTGCCAAGTGCCATCACAGAAGACCCAAAGAGTTACTAAGCATTTCATTCATTCAATCATATTTATTGAGCGCTTACTGTGTGCAGAGCACTGTACTAAGAGCTTGGGAAGTACAACTCGGCAACATACAGAGATGATCCCTACTCAACAACGGGCTCACAGTCTAGAAGGGGGAGACAGACAACAAAATAAGACATGTAAACAGGTGTCAAAATCGTCAGAATAAATAGAATTATAGCTGTATACACATCATTAACGAAATAGAGTAGTAAACATGTACAAGTAAAATGACTAGAGTAACAAATCTGTACATATATATATACAAGCGCTGTGGGGAGGGGAAGGAGGTAGGGCAGAGCGGGGGATGGGGAGGAGAGAAAAAAGGGGGCTCAGTCTGGGAAGGCCTCCTGGAGGAGGTGAGCTCTCAGTAGGGTTTTGAAGGCAGAAAGAGAGCTAGTTTGGCGGATGTGTGGAGGGAGGGCATTCCAAGCCATAGGAAGCTTGTGGGCCGGGTGTCGATGGTGGGACAGACGAGAATGGGGCAGTGAGGAAGTTAGCGGCAGGGGAGTGGAGTGTGCGGGCTGGGCTGTAGAAGGAGAGAAGGGAGGTGAAGTAGGAGGGGGCGAGGTGATGGAGAGCCTTGAAGCCGAGAGTGAGAAGTTTTTGTTTGGTTTGAAGGTTAATAGGCAACTACTGGAGATTTTTGAGGAGGGGAGTGACATGCCCAGAGAGTTTCTGTACAAAGATAATCCGGGCAGCAGAGTGAAGTATAGACTGAAGCAGAGAGAGACAGGAGGACGGGAGATCAGAGAGGAGGCTGAGGGTAATCTAGTCAGTATAGGATGAGAGATTGAACCAGCAAGGTTGCAGTTTGGATGGAGAGGAAAAAGCAGATCTTGACGATGTTATGGAAATGAGAACGGCAGGTTTTGGTGACAGATTGGATTTGTTGGGTAAATGAGAGAGCGGGGTCAAGGATGACACCAGGTTTGCGGGCTTGTAAGACGGGAAGGATGGTAGTGCCATCTACAGTGAAGCACATCAGAGGGAGGGTGTGACTCTATCCAGAGGTGGTGACCAAGGCATTGAGACTTCCCATCATGCTTCACAGCCTTGCTCAAAAATGGAGAATGCCTCTCCTGGTGCAAAGTCTCATTCTAGATGACGGAGTAGTCTACATAATCGAGAGTCGGGTGAGGATTAGTTACCCTAAATGACACCGTGAAACTCTGAGGAGGTGGGAAGGACAAATTGCCCAGGTTGGTATCATCAGCCAACCTTTGTGCGAATTAGGAATAGCCCAGAAGCAGCATGGCCTAGTGGATTGAGCACAGGCTTGGGCGTCAGCAGATCTGGGTTCTAATCTCTGCTCTATCACTTCTCTGCTGTGTGACCCTGAGCAAGTCACTGTTCTGTGCCTGAGTTACCTCATTGGTAAAATGGGGATTAAAACCGTGAGACCCTTGTGGCACATAGATTGTGTCCAACCTGATTAGCTTGTGTCTTCTCCAGCGCTTAGTACAATGCCTGGCACACAGTAAGCGCTTAGCAAATACCATTAATAAAAAGCCATGAGGGTGCAAGAGGCAAAATCATTACTTCTAATTCCAAGGGAAACCATTCAACTGGTAAGACATTTCTGGAGCACTTGCAGGATAGAAGTGCAGTGGAATCCTGAGTCCTGCTAGGTGATCCCGAGTGTGTGGATGGGTTGCTGTGCTGCCATCAAAATGGCCCTCCCCTTTGGAGGAGTCAGCTATTGGAGAAGAGACTTCCAAACTGTAAGCTCATTGTGTGCAGGGAATGTGTCTGTTTCTGTTACATTGTATTCTCTCAAGCATTTAGTATAGTGCTCTGCACACAATAAGCACTCAATATATACCATTGACTGTGAAAGGATTCTCCATAGACAGAGAGGGCTCTGTCCTCTAATGTGTCTCTGTTGAATTCCTTATAGGCATGGCAGGCCTGGAATCATGAGTCACTCTATCCCTCTGTCCAGGCCCTACCCAGTTTAGGAACTGACCATCCCCAAGGTTTTCAAAATGATGGATAGTAGGTAGAAAGATCCAGCCTCAGACAACCTACATAATGCACTAATTGCTTCAATTGAGGCTGTGACAAGAACATCAGCACAAAACTGGAACTAGGTTTGCAAGACCCGTCTTGGGGAATCTTTGGATAATCTCGGTGGCAGAGGTACCTGGGTGAAAGTGTTGGTTTGCTTTATCTCTAGCCCCTCCTTCAGAACAGATTCAAGTCTTCCTTTTCTCCTCTTTCTCACAACTCTCATTCCCACACAAACTAGACAGCCTCTTAAAATGAATGGAAAATATTTGGTTTGAGTCAAAAGAGTCTCATCTCCTACCTGCCTTCTCACCCTTCCCACTTTTTCCACGGTTCACCTCCGGTGAAAAGCTCACGATGAGCTGCTGAAACTAGAACAGAGAAAGGAACGGGAAGAAAGGGCAAGAGACATGCTGTTTCAGACTGTAAGCTCACTGTGGGCAGGGAACGCAGCTACCAACTCTGTTATATTGTACTCTCCCAGAAGCTTAGTACAGTGCTCTCACACAGTAAGCACTCAATAAATACCTCTGATTGACTCTTGGTGAGAAGAGATGATGGTGGCGGTCTTGGAGCTGGAGGGAAGGGAGGAAAGAGATGGAGGGGAGGGAAGAGAACTTAGGGATGACCAACCCAAGGCAATAGAGATAGATGGGAGCAGCGGTGAAAGTGAAAAAAAAAAAGGTTTCTTACCACAATTACCTGGCATTTAATATTGTAAAAGTTTTCTTACCACAACTACCTGGCATTTAATATTGTCACTAGCCTGAGAGACAAAAACAGAAAGTGGTCACCCAAGACCTCCATATATTTGGCCTCGGGGGTCAGAAAAACCCTGCTGCACATGTGGAGGGGGTCAGTAAAGGTCACTAGTCATATGCCTAGAGGTGGACTCTCAGATACTCAGGCACAAGGGATTGGACAAGGAAGATTAAGCCAAAAGACCATTAAGAGCTTCAGTTCAGACAACCCAGAGATGGGGTCGACTGGAGGCCTGAGAGACTTCTCAGTGCTCCCTAACCCAGCCCATAATGATAGCCCAGCCCCCTGTAGAGTTGGGGCTGGTCACAAGGCGCCAGAAAAGGCTCTGGAATGAGTCACTGGAATGAGTCAGGGAAGGCGGCAACGTCAGAACATCCTGTTCCGTCAGGTTGGTGGTGACGGTGGCTAGTTCCATCTCTGTGACAAGTGACTTTCAATGTAGGGAAAGAAAGGGAGAAGAAGAGAGACCCAAAAGAATCCTCTGCCCTCGGCCACCAGACCTAGAGCTAGAAATTCCATTCTCCAACTCCTCATTTTTACAGTTTCCAAGACCCTCCCACAGTTTTCCCTGCAGTCTGTCTTGAGTGTGGACTCTTGCCTCACCAACAGTTTCAAACTTACCTATTTCCCATAGAGTTGATCAGGGGAAGTAGGGAACTTGTGTGCCCTAGTAGAATGAGCATAGGGTCTGGAGTCAGAGGGCCCGGATTCTAATCCTGACTCTGCCAATTGTTTGCTGTGTAATCTTGGGCAAAATCACTTGACTTCTCAGTTTCCTCAACTGTAAAATGGGGATTCAATACCTGTTCTCCCTCCTACTTAGACTGTGAGCCCCATGCAAGACAGGGACTGCGTCTGACCTAATTGACCTGTACCTCCTCCAGTGCTTAGAATACTGTTTGACACATAGTTAGCCCTTAACAAATGCCGTAGAAAACGGTAGAGAGGCTGTCTACCGAAGCTGTCACCTTGAGCTGAGCTGCCCCTACTTTGAACTCGTTATCTTCCAAGGACATACTCCGCTCGTGCTGGATGTGGGCGTTGCTCCCCGGGGTTTCGGGGGCAACTCTCGGGTTCTTACCCTCTCCGGGTCTTCGGACGTCTCCGGACGCAGGCCGCGCGTTCACACCAGGAAGAGTCATCCAGAGGTCCAAAGCTTGGTTGCCGTTTATTTGCTATCAGCGATTACATAGTTAATAAAGAGAGAGAGAGAACGAGAGAGAGAGAGAAAGGGAGGGAGAGAGAGCACCTGTGTGTGTGTGTGTGTGTGTGCGTGCACCCCCCCTTGTCTTGTTCGTCTCTTATACCCCCCGTTGCCCGGGGGCAGGATTTTCTCAGGCCGTGTAGCACACTCCCTCGCCACCCTCCAGCCACTAGCCTAGCAACAGCTCTGTCCATCACGAACCGTTTGCTCTGGCTGGCCCCCAGCCACCCGTTGCCAACCATTGCTGGCTGCGGATATGGCCTTGAGGTTGCCTCCGAGCTTTGCAGGTGCAAGCTTGTTTTTCTTGCCCTGGTCCCTTTATCTCCTGTTGTTGAGTCTGTTTGGCTTTGAGCCGTTGGGTACAGTTTGTGTGCACATACTCCCTGTCTTTCCCACGCTCCCCACGTGTGGGGCCCTGGCCACGCCTAGAACAGCTTCACAGTGTCTGCTCCAGTCCAAATCTTGTGGAGCTTTTTAAACATTAATTCATTCATTCAATTGTACTTATTAAGCGAATACAGTGTGCAGAGCACTGTACAGAGGGTTTGGAAAGTACAAATCGGCAGCATATAAAGATGATCTCTACCTAACAATGGGCTCACAGTCTAGAAGGGGGAGACAGACAAAAAACAAAACGAGATCCAAGGCTATCGGGTGCACCCATCCACCCTGATCAAAGCCTCTATGACCTCAATGACCAACAGAGGGCTGGTGTGGTGGAGGCTCCCAACTTTCACTTCTGAGGTAGGAAGCTTGTGCCTGGCTCCTATTAGGAGTCATGTGGAACGTTGGACAAAGTTGTCATACAGGCTGGGGGATCTAAGTTGAATGGAATGTGTGTAGAATGAGTGGTGGGCAGGGAGAGATGCTGACATCTTCTAGGTCCTCCTCCCTCAGGTGTAGGATGAGGTTATATTTCTGGGTGTGGGCTCTAGTTTGGCTGTATAGTGCATCAGACCCAGCGGGTGCTAAACAAATACCCCTACCTTTAACAATATTAATAAAAATGATATTTGTTAAGTGCTTACTATGTGCAAGACACTGTTCAAGGCGCTGGGGAGGGGAGGGGATACAAGGTGATCAGGATGTCCTACGTGGGGCTCATAGTCTTAATCCCCATTTTACAGATGAGGTAACTGAGGCACAGAGAAGTGAAGTGACTTGCCCAAAGTCACACAGCTGACATGTGGTGGAGCCGAGATTAGAACCCATGACCTCTGACCCCCAGGCCCTGGCTCTTTCCACTGAGCCACACTGCTTCTCTCCTAACTACTGCCACTAATTATGATATTTGTTACGGGGTTATTATATGTAAAACACTGCCTGACATATTTATCATTATTATTAAGTGCCGCCGAGTCAATTCCAAGTCATGGTGACTCCATGGATATACTTTCTCCAGAACGTCCTGTCTTCCGCCATAATCCACAATCTTTCTAGTCATTCTTCCGCTTATCGTTGTTATGGTCTTTAGTCATCTAGCTGCCGGTCGGCCTCTTCCACGTCTTCCCTGGACTTTTCCTAGCATTAACGTCTTCCCCCGAGAATTAGTCCTCCTGATTATGTGTCCAAAATATACTAATCCAAGTCGAGTCATTTAGCCTTCCAAAGACCACTTTGGTTTAATTTGCTCCAAAATCCATTTGTTTGTTTATTGGGCAGTCCAAGGCATTCACAAAAGCCTTCTCCAACACCACATTTCAAAAAAAATCGATATTCCTTCTATCCCATTTTTTCACTGTCCAGCTTTCAGATCCATACATTGTCACTGGAAACACCATAGAGTTGACAATTGGTGTTTTTGTGGCAGTTGTTACATCAGCACATTTCATGACTTTTTCCAGGCTCTTCATAGATAGTAACTATGTAAAACAATGTTTGACACAAAGTGCTGGAATAGATACAAGTTAATCAGATCAGATACAGTTCCTGTCCCACGTGGAGCTAACAGTCTAACTACTACTACTATTACAAGGGCAGAAAGGGTCTGAGAACACAGTGACCAGAACAGGTAGAACAAAATTGTCTTCTTACATGACAGAGGGATAGTGGGACAGAGAACAGAGGGAGAGTGAGGCAGCAAGGGGTTGGGTCATAGTGGTGGCTTGAGACAACTGGATCTGCGAAGAGCTAGGCCTTGCAGACACAGGGAGAGCTTTATGACAAGCCCAGTTGAGAGGATGAAGATTTTGTAGGGGAGATAAAGTAATAATAATGGAGCTATCCAGACTGAAAATATGAAGGGAACAGGGGGAGACCGATGACCTTTTACTTCACATCGGGAAGACTGTAAGCTCATTGTAGGTATGAAAGAATTTCCATCAATGTTATTGTATTGTGTTCTCATTCAATTGTAGGGCTCAGCAAAATGCTCTGTATACAGTAAGTGCTCAATAAGAATGCACTTATTACAGTGCTTTGCACACAGTAAGCACTCAATAAATACGATTGAATGAATGAATACCATTGACTAATTGATTGAAAGGCAGGGAGAACTATAGCCAGCAGCCCAATCCGTGCACTCAGAAATTTCCCCAGCCCTCCGTAGTGCTGTTTCACTCGAGAATAGTGGTATTTGTTAAACACTTACTAGGTGCCAGGCTCTGTAAAAAGTGCTGGGGGGAATACAAGCAAATTGGGTTGGACATAGTCTCTGTCCCACATGGGGCTCAGAGTCTTAATCTTCATTTTACAAATGAAGTAACAGAGGCCCAGAGAAATGAAGTGACTTGCCCAAGGCCCACAGCAGACAAGTGGCACAGTCAGGATTAGAACCTGTGACTTTTTGACTCACATGCCCATGCTCTATCCACTATGTCACACTGTTTCTCCAAGATTCAGGGGCTGCTACCTACCTACTTCAAGTACAAGGCCCACAGGCATCTGTGTGCATTTTGGCACACCCATATACCTCTTCCCTGCGTGGGCACACATCTAGAGAATGCGACTCAGCATCACTGACCCAAAGGCTGCTCCTGTATTAAAGGAGTTGATTAGGCAGAGACACAGATAATCTCCCAAATAGACCCGGGCTCAACTACTTTGGCAAATGCTTCAAGAAAAAAAAAAAAGCAAACTCCTCTGAGAGAAGAAGAGAGAATCCTAAGCATTATTAAAGAGCCATAAACATGTGTGGGATCCCCTTTAAATGACTGTCTGCAGGTCAAAGAGAAACCTGTGAAGTTGTAAACTGGAAGGAGGGAAGGAGAGCCATTAATAAAAGGGTCTCCTCTTAGTGGTCTTTCCTATTTTCTGCAGCTATAGATTTGCAAAGAGGAAGGTCAGTGAACTGTCCTCCAGGCATTAAGTTTTCAGCCCTCTGCCAGAAAGTGGTAGGCCAGCTGCCAGCTGAGCTTGGGGTCTAAAGCTATGGGCCCCATGTAGAACACGGACTGTGCCCAACCTGACCATCTTGTACGTACCCCAATGTTTAGAACAGTGCCTGACACATAGTTAACACTTAACAAATATCCAAAAAGGGGGAAAGGGAGCATCTTTATATGCCCACAGTGTGGAAGGAATTGTTAGTTACACTTAGGCAGCCCAGTAAAAATCTCAATAGGGACATCCTTAAATCCAAAAGAGAAGTAGATATAAATTATTTATGTCTTCACCCATTCTGAAGCATACCCTTGAGCTGCTTGCTTTGTTTTCTTGACATCCTATCTCTATTAAGTGTCCCCTTCTTCACACGTTTTGTCTCCAAATTAATTGGAAATGTTGCTATGACTTGTTTCCAGTAAGAAAATTCTGGTGGTGATTAGTCCTATTGCCAAACATGGTGTTGATTTCCTAAGGCCAGGTGGAGCTCTCTCCTAAATGTTTAGCTTTGACAAATAGTCTTTTTTATTATTTTGTCCCTTTTTCTGCTAAATCTATACCCAGGAATTATCCTAGACAGTCCGTGATACATAGAAAATTTAAATCCAATTCAATTTTTTTGAATGCAATGCTACAAGAATGATTATGGCTTCCTAAAATAGTCTAAATTCTAGCTACTACACTCTCCATAATACTAATCAACATTTCACATTTAGGAAATTGGAATTTTAATAACTGAAGTAGACATTTCTCTTCTTAACCAAGGCCTCAGTTTTTCCTAATCCACAGTCATTTTTGATATTTTTGATACATTTCACAAATAATAATAATATTGGTGTATGTTCAGCATTTACTATTTGTCAGGCACTGTACTAAGCGCTGGGGTAGGTACAAGCAAAACACGTTGGATGCAGTCCCTGGTCCACATAGGACTCACAGTCTCAATCCCCATTTTACAGATGAGGTAACTGAGGCACAGAGAAGTTATGTGAGTTGTCCAAGATAACACAGTAAGCAAGTGGTGGAGCTGGGATGGGAAATCATGATCTTCTGACTCCCAGTCTGTTGCTCTATCCACTATGCCAGACAGCTAGAATACATCATGTACCTATAACTGAAAATGTAATATTTGTAATTATGGAGTGATACAGTTTCAGACAAGTGTTGTTACTGGTTTATGCCCAACTGTAAATTAGAGGAGCTCTGTTTTCATTTGAGCTTAGTCACTGTCTCAACTTTAGGTTCTGTTGTCTTCTACTGTCCCAAGGGCTTAGTACAGTGCTCTGCAAATAGTAAGTGCTCAATAAATATAATTGACTGATTTAGGTTCTTATGCTCCTGATACCTTTCTGATCCACATTATTCCGTGGACATTGTTGTACTGGATCTTCGTTTTCGGGCACTCAATATTTTGGTTTCTCTCTTTGTGTACTGCAGTGGTAATGGTCTTTTACACATTGTCCTTTGACTCAGGTGGTATTTATCCTCTCTGGAAGGTCTTAAATGTCTTGTTTCTTGTGCTAGATATAAAATGTACTTGCCAGAAAAGCCAAATGCTTCATCATTACCTGTTACTCTTACTTCTCTTTTGTGAGACTTGCTCATCTGTATTTCATTTTGATTGATTTTAACACCATCACTCAGCAAATTGAAATTCCCTTTGAGCTGTTACATTGATTTTTTTTCAGGTTTACAGCTACATTATGAATTTTAATCAGTGTTTTTCAGTAATTCAATTCTGGGGACATGGAGTTCTCCTCAGAAACATAAAGCACTTGGATCAACGTGAAAAGCCATCTTTTGACATTGTCCTTAAGTAATCCTGCGAAGTGACTCGTTTTTCAGTGAATACCCATCTGTTACGTCAACAATATTAAATATCTCTGCTGAGGGAGTCAAGTTATTTCAAAAAATCTATTGACATGCAATACTTGAAGATCAGGCAAAGCTAGTCATTTAGGGGTTTATTGTTTATTGCAGAATATGCTTTATGTAAATGTCTGTTTCTCCAGATACAAGAGGGAACATTCTGTATGTTTTCTTGAATCGGCCATCCTCTAGAACAGATACAGATATTCGGAGGCTCAGACCTGGAACATCTAGAAGGTTGAATTTCAGTCATGAAGGCCAAGAGTGCCACAAGTAGTGCCCAGTTGGAATATGACTGAATGACTGAACTCCAGTACAATGGCCACTGTCTTCTAAGCCATAAGTTTGGGGAGAAAATTCACAGAAATGTCTTCATTCCATTGTTGAACTATTGTTCTACTTGATTCTACTGTCTCCCCCTCTAGTACGTAAGCTTGTCATGAGCAGGAAATGTGTGTACCGACTCTATTATATCGTACTCAAGTTATTTGTACAGGGTTCTGCACACAGTAAGTGCTCAATAAATTTGATTTATTGATTCTTTGTCTTATCTCTTTTCATATTCGTTCTCTAGGGTCATTAGAGATATATGAGTCACTTCGTTCAGGTGTCAACAAGAAAAAGGAAGGGACAAAATGGTATTATTTTTCAATGGTCTTTGCTAAACACTGGTCTAAACGTTGATATAGATACAAATCAATCAGGTCGGTTCCTGTCTCACATGAGGCCCATAGTCTAAGTAGGAGGAAGAACAGGTATTGAATCCCCATTTTACAATTGAGCTACCTGAAGTGCAGAGAAGTGAAATGACTTTCCCAAGGTCACCCAGCAGACAAATGGTGAGCCAGGTTAAGAACCCAGGTCCTCTTACTCCCAGACCTGTGCTCTTTCCATTACACCAAGCTGGTTCCTGTTATGATATTATCACAGGATGCCACTTCTAGTTACAAGTGAGTAAGGACTGAGTCTAGCGAGAAACGAGTTGATTATTCAAAAACATTTATTAAGTACCTTAAATGAGAACATGGGGACCAGTCCCTCTAGGCTGTAAGCTCCCTTTGAGCAGGGAACATGCCCGTTATATAATAATAATGAAGATATTTATTAAGCACTTACTATGTGCCAAGCACCGTTCCCATCTGTACTCTCCCAAGCGTTTAGTTCAGTGCTCTCACATAGCAAGTGCTCAATAAATCTTTTTGATTAAATGTCTCCTCAGTTTCTGATCCATCCACATGCTTTTGCCCTCGCCACCTCTCCCCATTCATTGACCCCTATTGTGTGATAGTAGGTAGGACATAGAGCAAGATGGTCTTGGGAGAAAATAGGCCTGGTTAGTGTTCCAGAAACATCAGAAAAGTCTAAAAGGGACATTCACTTGGAAGCTTGGGACAGAGTTTGGTGAGAGTCAGGTGGGAGTTGAACACTGATGAGTTCAGCCCAGTTTTCTATCATTCTTGTTTGTAGGTTTTTCCTCTCCTTGCAGTTAGAGTACTTTGATTTGTCATCTCAAAGCTTCCCTCAGTGTGAGAGAATGTGCAAAGAAACCGAAGAATTCAGCAATGTTCTCAGCACTTATCCCTCTGGGAAACTGGGTGCAATTTTGCAAATAGCATGATTGACCCTCAAAAGGCTAACAGCCTGAACTGCTATTTTTTCAGTGTAGAAGTAGCTTGGCTCAGTGGAAAGTACCCGGGCTTTGGAGTCAGCAGTCATGGGTTCAAATCCTGTCTCTGCCAATTGCCAGCTGTGTGACTTTGAGCAAGTCACTTAACTTCTCTGAGCCTCAGTTACCTCATCTCTAAAATGGAAATTAAGACTGCGAGCCCCCCGTGGGACACCCCGATCACCTTGTAACCTCCCCAGCGCTTAGAACAGTGCTTTGCACATAGAAAGCACTAAATAAATGCTATTATTATTATTATTATTATTATTATTATTATTATTATTATAGACCTCTCCAACCCACCCCACCCACTTTAAGTCCCACCTGGACTTGGTGAACAGCAGAAGATTCGACTTGAAACTATCCTGAAGTAAGGTGGCTTAGTGGAAAGAGCACGGGCTTGGGAGTTGGGGGATGTGCGTTCTAATGCCGGCTCTGCCACTTGTCTGCTGTGTGACCTTATACAAGTCACTTAACGTCTCTGTGCCTCTGTTACCTCATCTTTAAAATGGAGATTAAGACTGTGAGCCCCATGTGGGACAATCTGATTACTTTGTATCTGCTCCAGCGCTTAGAACAGTGCTTGGCACATAGTAAGCGTTTAACCAATACCGTAAACAAAGAGGCATGAAAATCTTCTCTGTACACCATCTCAGGCATTAAATTATATTATCCCTCTGATCAGAGACACCCTTCACTGATTATAGCCAGACATAACTGGTCTAATAGAACACTAGGACAAAGACACTACGAATAATGCTACTGTTTGGGGGGGCTTTGGGTGGGATTTTTTTTTGCTAAATTAGAGTAGATAGTAGTGTCCATCCAGGAAACAGACCCCAAACTCTAGCAGCAGGTGGGTTGAGAAGCAGCATGGTATAGTGGATTGAGCACAGGCCTGGGAGTCAGAAGGTAGTGGGTTCTAATCCCAGCTCTGCTACTTGTCTGCTGTGTGACCTGGGGCAAGTCACTTCAATTTTCTGTGCCCCAGTTCCCTCATCTGTAAAATGGGGATTAAGACTGTGAGCCCCATGTTGGACAGAGATTGTGTCCTACCCAATTTGCTTATATCCACCCCAGCGCTTAGTAAAGTGCCTGGAGCACAGTAAGCACTTAACAAATACCAGAATCATTATTATTATTCCCTGTAGAAAGCTAGGAAAACACACTACTCACGGGTGGAAGGAGATGGGAAAGAAGTACCAATAATCTGGAGAGGTTTCTAAATAAGGAAAGAGAATATACAATTAAAGTTTCTGACCATGAGCCCCAACGGCCATATTTCCCTTGGTCAGTTTTCTCTTAGAAAATCAGCTGCTTCTCTCATTTGTGTGAACGTGAGTTTCATTTGGGACCATTTATCTTGTGGCTTGACACTTTCCTTCTCCATAGTTTCCTCATGACATTCTTCACCACTGCATTTCTCAGAGTGTAGATTAGGGGGTTTAGCATGGGGGCTACCACGGTTTAAAACACAGCCATGTTTTCATTCATTCGTTCATTCATTCAATCGTATTTATTGAGTGCTTACTGTGTGCAGAGCACTGTACTAAACGCTTGGGAAGTACAAATTGGCAACATACAGAGACGATCCCTACCCAACAGCGGGATCGCAGTCTAGAAGGGGGAGACAGACAACAAAACAAAACATATTAACAAAATAAAATAAATAGAATAAATACGTACAGGTAAAATAAATAAATAAATAGAGTAATAAATATGTGCGACCACATATACATATATGCATATATACAGGTGCTGTGGGGAGGGGAAGGAGGTAGGGCGGGGGGGAAGGGGAGCCTTGAAGCCAAGAGTGAGGAGTTTCTGCCTGATGTGTAGGTTGACTGGTAGCCACTGGAGATTTTTAATTTCAAAAAGGGAGTAACATGCCCAGAGCGTTTCCGCACAAAGAAGATCCGGGCAGAAGGGTGAAGTATAGATTGAAGTGGGAAGAGACAGGAGGATGGGAGGTCCAAGAGGAGGCTGATGCAGTAATCCAGTCGGGATAGGATGAGAGATTGAACCAGCAGGGTAGCAGTTTGGATGGAGAGGAAAGGGCGAATCTTGGTGATGTTGCGGAGGTGAGACCGGCAGGTTTTGGTGACGGATTGGATGTGAGGGGTGAACGAGAGGGCAGAGTCGAGGATGACACCAAGGTTGCGGGCTTGTGAGACGGGAAGGAAGGTAGTGCTGTCTACAGTAATGGGAAAGTCAGAGAGAGGGCAGGGTTTGGGAGGGAAGATATGGAGTATAGTCTTAGACACATTGAGTTTTAGATGGCGGGCAGACATCAAGATGGAGATGTCTTGAAGGCAGGAGGAGACAGGAGCCTGAAGGGAGGGAGAAAGAGCAGGGGCAGAGATGTAGATTTGGGCGTCATCAGCGTAGAGATGATAGTTGAAGCCGTGGGAGCAAATGTGTGCACCAAGGGAGTGAGGGCAGTTTCGGTGGAATGTAAGGGATGGACGCCAGATTGGAGGGGGTAGAGGAGAGAGTTGGCCTTGAGGAATTCGAGGCAGCGTGTGTAGACGATTCGTTCAAAGAGTTGGGAAAGGAATGGTAGGAGGGAGATAGGGCGATAACTAGAAGATGAGGTGGGGGTCAAGAGAAAGTTTTTTTTAGGATGGGAGAGATGTGGGCATGTTTGAAGGCAGAGGGGAAGGAACCAGGGGAGAGTGAGCGGTTGAAGATGAAGAGGAGTGTGAGTGAGGAGGCAGATGAGAACGTTATGATCAGATAGAAGGATTTCAGAGTTGGTGAGGGTGGAGATAGTGCAGCGGTAGAAGATTTTGAGGTTGTGGGTGTGACCGAGTTGGTGAGTGGGCAAGGTGGAGTGGAGCAAGAGGTTGGCAGCGTCAAGGAGAGATAGAAGGAGGGCGGCAGAGTAATCACCAGGGATATCCATGTGGATGTTGAAATCTCCGAGGATCATAGTGGGCATGGAAAAGGATGGAAGGAAGATGAGGAAGGGGTCAAAATCGTTAAAGAAGTTGGAGGTGGGGCCGGGGGTGGGGCGGTAGATGACGGCTACAAGAATCTGGAGGGGGTGGTAGAGGAGAATAATGAGGGCCTCAAAGGAAGGGAAGGAAAGGGAAGTTGGAGGAGGGATAGTGGGAAAGCCACATTGGGAGGCGAGAAGGAAACCGACACCTCCTCCTTTTCCAGTGAGTCTAGGGGAGTGGGAGAAGAGGCCTCCACTGGAGAGAGCAGTAGAAGAGACCGTGTCGTCCGGAGACAGCCATGTTTCAGTTAGGGTAAGGAGGAGTAGAGAGCTGGAAAGGAATAGGACCAGGATGAAAGGGAGCTTAGCTATAGCGGAGCAGGGGTTTCCTGAGGCCACACTTGGCAGCAGCTGTGGAGGGAGGGGAGGGAGGGGGAAGGGTACGAGGGGTGGGGAGGGTTTGAATTGGGACGAGTTGGCGGGGGCCTAGGTGGGGAGAGTGGGTAGAGGGGTAGTGATGGGAATGGGGTGGGGGTGGGGGTGGGGAGGAGGGGAGGAAGGGGTCTGGGAGGGAGGGGTTGAGGGTTGGCGCTGGTACAGAGGGATCCTGGGTAGGGGACGAAGGGGAGCAGTGGTGGGGCAGGGGGAAGGGAGGGAAAAAGCTGGGAGGTAGAGGGGAAGGGGGAGGTGAAGAATGGGAATAGCAGTTGGGAGCAAGGGAATTGATGGTTCATGGTGAGGTCGCCAGGGCAAAAAAACAGCACAGCGGGAGGTTAGCAATTGAAATGCAGAAGCAATAACACAGTATCAATGATATAGATAGGCAATGGCATCGAAGAGGGTAGTTAACAATTAACATGCTATGGTAATAAAAAAATAGGCAGATGATGATGTCACAGAGAGCAGGTAACAACCACTATGTGATGGCAAAAATAAGCAGATGATGACATCGCAGACAGGGGTTAACAATTAATATACGATGGCAGTAAAATAAGCAGGTGATGATATCATCGAGAGACGTTAGCAATTAACATTCAATGGGAATAATAAAATAAGCAGACGATGACATCGCAGAGAGTAGTTAACAATTAACATGCAGAAGCGACCATGAAATGTCCATAGGTCAGTCAAATCAGGTCAAAGAGGTTCATAGCAAGCAGAATCCCGGGGCTCTTGGAAAACTTTTCTCGGAGGTGGAGGAGGATGGGGTCCTATGGATGGCAGCTCTGGAGTAGGGTGGAACTGTTAAGGGGGTCAGGGAGTGGAGATGCCCGGGTAGAGGAATGAACAGCCAAATAGCATGGGAGGGCTGACTAGGTCCGAATGATGTTGTCGTTAAAGTAACTTGGTGATAACAAGGGCCTTTTACCAGGGGTAGGGAGGGGGGGACGGGGAATCTGTCAGGTCCGGACTGGGAAGGGAGGATTGGGAGACTCTTCAAGGACGGTCGCTTAAGCGGTGTCGTGGGGGGGGGGGAAGCAGGCGGACACAATGATTCACGGACGAGCAAGGGGATACAATGTGTCTTGAACAAGCAGGGGGACACAATGTGACACGATCTAGCAGCGGGACACAATGTCCCGCGATCCCAGTTGGCTACTTGGACAGAGTGAAGGAGGCTTTTAGGGGTGAGTGTAGCGATGATGTGGGGGTGGGGGCCCAGCCCAAGGGCCTCGGTGTGGTCGAGCGGGGATGCAGATGCCCGCCCGTGTTGGGGGTCACCAGGAGCCCGGCTGCGGGGCATAAGCACCCGATAGCGGGCTGCCGGGGGACGGATAGACGGAGGGAGGGAGGGTGGGGGAGCCCCGGCCCTCGCGGCATCGTCCGGAGGACAGGATCCTTCCAGGAGCAGTGGGGCCACGCCGTGTGATGATGGGCGGGCCTCTCGGGAACGGAGTCCCGGACTTCTATGGCGGCGCTCTGAGGAGAGGATCCTTCCGGTGCAGGTCTACGCGGTGTGATGGCGGGCGGGCCTCTCGGGAACGGAGTCCTAGACTTCTATGGCAGCACTCTGCGGAGAGGATCCTTCTGGGAGCCGCAAGGCCGCACGGTGTGATGGCGGGCGGGCCTCTCGGGAACGGAGTCCCGGGTGCCTATCGGGGCGCTCTGCGGAGAGGATCCTTCCGGAGCAGGGCCACTCGGTGTTTCTATAGGCAAAGTGGTCATGGGTCACATATGCACAAATATACAAGGTATAAAGCCTAAGACAACAACAGTGATGTGGGAGATACAGGTGGAGAGGGCTCAGCAATCTGCTTCCAAGCTGTGAGTTTTGAGAGAGCATAAGATGACGACGTAGGAAAGCGTCAACAGAATGAAACTGAACAAGCAGATCACCCCACTGTTGGCAGCTATGAAGAGACCAAGGCTTGGGTGTCACTGCAGGTGAGTTTCAGCATAGGGTACAGATCACACATGAAGTGATTGATCACAGTGTGGCCACAGAATGTTAACCTCATTATGAAGGTAATCTGGATCACTTATGAAGAGTTCCCCCCATCCAGATGACCCCCACCAGCACCCTGCATAACCGCCTTTTGATGATGGTCGGGTAGTGCAGGGGCTTACGGATGGCCACGTAGCGATTGTAGGCCATCACATTGAGGAGGAGGATCTCAGCACCTCCAAGACCTGGGTCATGCATCCTTCAAAAGAGATGGTGTTCTGCTCCCGGATGGACTCTGCAATCAGTTTGGGGGCTGAGGAAGAAGAATGAATCATATCCATTAAGGACAAATGAGTAAGAAAAAAGTACATGGGAGAGCTCAGAGTCTTGGTGGTGGTTATGACTGTCACGATAAGCAAGATTCCAATAATAGTAACACTGTAGATGGCTAAAAACACGTTAAATATTATTTTCTGCATCCCTGGATTCTGTGTAAGTCCCAAAGGAATGAATTCTGTCACACTGTTTTCATTCTTCATTGAGTCTAGGGGGACGGTGAGCATACAGATGAGAGTCACTTTTCCTTCCAAGAAAACAAAAAGATAATGGAACATATTCACTACTGACATCGCAGATTTATATGAGCTACTTGCCCATATAGCATTAGATTAGTCTGCCCTGCTTTATTCTAGCTCAGATGTTCCATCAATGGCTAACTGAGGGAGTCAAAATTGCCTCTGACCCCCGGAGGGCACGCCTTTCATCAAAAAGCAACAATGATAATTGTTTAATATGTGTCAAGAACTGTTCTAAATCCTAGGGAAGATACAAGATAGTCAGGACAGACAACGTCCTTTATCCCACACAGCACTGACAATCTAAATCGGAGAGACAACAGGTATTTAATCTCTATTTTACAAATGAGGTAACTGAGGCACAGAAAAGTTAAACGACTTGTCTAAGGTCACACAACAGGCACGTTCATTCATTCATTCAATAGTATTTACTGAGCACATACTCTGTGCAGAGCACTGTACTAAGCGCTTGGGAAGTACAAGTTGGCAACATATAGAGACGGTCCCTACCCAGCAGCGGGCTTACAGTCTAGAAGGGGGAGACAGACAACAAAACAAAACATATTAACAAAATAAAATAAATATAATTAATATGTAAAAGTAAAATAAATAGAGTAATAAATATGTACAAACATATATACATATATACAGGTGCTGTGGGGAGGGGAAGGGGGTAAGGTGGGGGATAGAGAGGGGGAGGAGGGGGAGAGGAAGCAGGGGGCTCAGTCTGGGAAGACCTCCTGGAGGAGGTGAGCTCTCAGTAGGGCTTTGAAGGGAGGAAGAGAGCTAGCTTGGTGGATGTGCGGAGGGAGGGAATTCCAGGCCAGGGGGAGGACTTGGGCCGGGGGTCGATGGCGGGACAGGAGAGAACGAGGCACAGTGAGGCGGTTAGTGGCAGAGGAGCGGAGGGTGTGGACTGGGCTGTAGAAGGAAAGAAGGGAGGTGAGATAGGAGGGAGCGAGGTGATGGCGATCCTTGAAGCCGAGAGTGAGGAGCTTTTGCCTGATGCGTAGGTTGATTGGTAGTCACTGGAGATTTTTGAGGAGGGGAGTAACATGCCCAGACCGTTTCTGCACAGAGAGGATCCGGGCAGCAGCGTAAAGTATAGATTGAAGTGGGGAGAGACAGGAGGATGGGAGATCAGAGAGGAGGCTGATGCAGTAATCCAGTCGGGATAGGACGAGAGATTGAACCAGCAGGGTAGCAGTTTGGATGGAGAAGAAAGGGCGGATCTTGGCGATGTTGCGGAGGTGAGACCGGCAGGGTTGGGTGACGGTTGGGTGTGAGGGGTAAACGAGAGAGCAGAGTCGAGGATGACACCAAGTTTGCGGGCTTGTGATACGGAAAGTATGGTAGTGCCATCAACAGTGATGGGAAAGTCAAGGAGAGGGCAGGGTTTGGGAGGGAAGATAAGGAGTTCAGTCTTGGACTTACTGAGTTTTAGATGGCGGACAGACATCCAGATGGAGATGTCTTGAAGGCAGGAGAAGACACGAGCCTGAAGGGAGGGAGAGAGAGCAGGGGCAGAGATGTAGATTTGGGTGTCATCAGCGTAGAGATGATAGATGAAGCCGTGGGAGCGAATGAGTTCACCAAGGGAGTGAGTGTAGATAGAGAACAGAAGGGGACCAAGAACTGACCCTTGAGGAAACCCTACAGTAAGGGGATTGGAGGGGGGAGGAGCCCACAAAAGAGACTGAGAATGAGTAGCCAGAGAGACAAGAGGAGAACCAGGAGAGGACAGAGCCTGTGAAGCCAAGGTTGGATAGCAAGTTGAGGAGAAGGGGGTGGTCCACAGTGTCGAAGGCAGCTGAGAGGTCGAGGAGGATTAGGATAGAGTAGGAGCCGTAACATACGTTACCATATTCATTTTTCTGGGACTCTGTCCAGACAAGGGTCCAGCTTATGCTTTTCATTATTTTCTTGTTCTTCTACCGGGTAGCATTGTCTGGAACCGTTGTTATAATTACTGTGATCTGCCTGAAGCCCCGACTTCAAACCCCAGTGTATTTCTTCCTTGCCAATCTCTCCTTCCTGGACATGTGTTACACTTCCACCAGTGTCCCTCAAATGCTTTCCAACCTGGTTGGGGTGAGAAAGACAATCTCATTCACCGGATGTGCCACCCAAATGTATTTCTCCCTCTCCTTCATTGGCTCATGGCTTACGATCAGTGTGAGGCCATGTATCACCAGTTGCATTACACTGTTATCATGAACAGAATGATGCGTGTCCAGCTGGGAATCACCTCCTGGATCAGCAGCTTTCTGAGCTCCCTGGTGATCAATGCCTTCACTTCGAGCTTGTCCTACTGCGGGCCCAATGTATTAAACCATTTCCTCTGTGAAGTGCCGACAGTCTTGAGGCTGGCATTTACATTCACTTCCTTCCCGGAGACCGTAGCGTCTGTCTTCAGCAGCATCAGCGTCTTCATTCCTTTTCTCTTCATCATGGTCTCCTATGCCCACATTCTCTTTTCCGTCCTCGGGAGACATTCTACCACAGGGAGGTGCAGGGCCTTTTCGAAGTGTGTTTCTCACCTGACCGTGGTGGCTCTCTCCTATGAAAGGGCCATCTTTATGTACATTCGACCATAGTCTGGTGCCTCTCAGGATGTTGGAAAGGTCATTCCGTTAGTCTACACAGTAATCACACCCATGTTCAACCCCTGATCTACAGCCTGGGAAATCAGGAAGTAAGAGGAGCTCTGAAGAATGCCATCAACAGACAGAAGACACCAGAATGTTAGGATCGTCAGTTGACGACTGGTATTTAGTGAGTGTTTACTGTGTGAAGAACACTGAGCTTAAAACTTGGGAGAGAACCGTAAGATAGGGTTGGTAAAAGTTACCTCTGTCCTCAAGGAGATGACAATCTAGTGGGTAAAGCTCTTTCTGTGGTGATTTTCATAGCATGCAGAGGTGATGCAGCGAGTCTTGGTGAATTAAGTTTATAGCTACCCTTCTCATTCAAAGAAGAGGCCACTGACAGTGAAATTCACCTATGAGTAGTTGAGAGGCTGAAAAGGCTATGCAGCAGGCACTGTCAAGATCATGATATGCTCACCCAAAAACGATTCTTCATGTTGCAGTGGAAGAAAATGAAGGGGTTGTTCATGGTTAGCCATGTTCAATCACAAACCTTCTGGTCAAACCATGGCAAGTCCCTTCATCTTCCTGGGTTACCATTTAATTATTCCAAAGGAAACTCATCCCAAGGATGCTACGTTTTCATAAAACGTCCTGCAGTGAGAATCTTGGCGGTAGCCACTACGTCCTCATTTGGGGTCTGCCTGGGCCATTTCAAAACATCAGGAAGATTGCAAGACACTATCTAGGGAAGAGGGAGGGGAAAGGACTGGTTTTGGAGATCTAATCCATCTCTTAAAAATGGCACTCTGTCCAAAGGTGAAATAATTTCCTGAAACTCAGTAGGAGTAGCTCTGCAGGGAAATGTGCACCAACTCTGTTGTATTGTACTCTCCCAAGCTCTTAGTACAGTGCTCTGCACACAGTTAGCAGTCAGTGAATACCACTGAAAACTATATATTTATTTTAATGTCTGCTTCCCACTCTAGATTGTAAGTTCATTGTGGGAAGGGAACATGGCTGCCTACTATGTTGTACTTTCCCAGGCATTTAGAACAGCGGTCTGCACAAACTAAGCACTCAATAAAAACCACTGTTGATGAGGATTGATGATTGATTGACTGATTGTTAGAGAGAGGGCTTTTCTGGTGTAGGAATGAATTTCTAGGAATAAAAAAAACCCAGCAACCAGAAAAGGATTTACTGGGAAATTCACCTTTTGCAGTTTTAAGCTAAATCAAAAAGTAAATTTAAACCTGATCCTGAATAAGTTCCTATGTTAGATTTGTATTAGTCTTTTACTTTTAAAATGATGTGGCACTGCCATCTGATCTTAGGAATTACATTTTTATTAAGCATCTTCCTATTCTTTGCCCTGTTCATAAGCAACATCAGGAATAATTGATTCTAGACACAGGCCCAATCAATATTTAGTGGTTATTTGAACCTGATGTTTGGTAAAATAAAAGGTAGTGGGGCAATGCCAACCCACCCACATAAGGACACTTTTATTGGGCAGCCCACTGGAGACACCATGAACATCTGGGTGCTTTTAAGGGGGTACACAATATGTCAGTGACTTGCTGAGCTATGACCTGCACAAAAAATGCTAAGCTTCATGTGGCTTTTTTTTATTTGGTTTCCCTGACCAATATCAGGTGGGATGGGTAGCTGCAGCTGTGGTGAGAGATGGGTGGAGGTGAGAGGAAGGTCCCATGAGAGATGGTTGGAGGTGAGGAAGTTCTCACACTACCTGATTCCCTCATTCATTCATTCAATCTTATTTATTGAGCGCATACTGTGTGCAGAGCACTGTGCTAAGCGCTTGGAAAGTGCAATTCCCTCCCCCACTTTTTTATCTGTGCTGAAGTCGAGTTTTATTACATTTGGGAAAGTGCATAGTCATCTAAATAGGCTGACTTGAAGGTGGTCAATTTTTGATGAATATGTCAAATAGGAGGGTCACTGTCCAAAACGTTGCCTTGACATGACAGCACACTTGTGCACTTGGTCTGAGACTGTTCTATATACAGGGAGCCTCCCTTGGAACCAAGACTCCTGGGATAGTCCGCAGCCTCCCCAGGTCCAAAACAAATAAGAGAAATAATTGGGTTAGATAGCAGGTTTGGTGGTCCAACCTAACTCCCAGACTGCCTCTCTGTGATTAGCGCTATGGAGAAACCCAATCTGGGTCCTGGATTTGACCTCTATTGGTTCCTGATAGACTACAGCAGATATAGAGCCTTGAAGAGAACGGGTGGCTCTGGGACTCAGAGAATACTGGTTGTCCAGCACCGTGAATACTCTGGGCCCACTCTCTAGTCTATTCATCTTCAGCCAAAATTCAGGTGCTACTGTGTCTTACTTTGGTTCGAGAGGATGATAAGCCAAAGCTCGGTTGTACCATCTTCCAAAGGTAGAAAACCCCAATTTCATTGTCTTAAGTTCCATCCACATTTGCATAATCACCTCCATTTTTCCCATCTAGTGAAATACATCCATGAGTAGTTAGCACTGTTGAGAAGTAGCATGGCATAGTGATAGAGTAAGGGCCTGGGAATCAGAAGGTCATGGGTTCTAATCCCCACTTTGCCACTTGTCTTCTGTGTGATCTTGGGCAAGTCACTTCACTTCTCTCTGCCTCAGTTACCTCATCTGTAAAATGGGGATTGAGACTGTGAGCCCCTAGTGAAGTCCAACACAATATGTGGTAGAGGTAGCATGCCCTAGTAGAAAGGGCATGAGCCTGGACGTCAGGGGTCATGGGTTCTAATCCCAGCTCCACCTTATGCCTGCTGTGTGACCTTGGACAAGTCACTTCACTTCTCTGTGCCTCAGTTACCACAACTGGAAAATGGGGATAAAGACCATGAGCCCCATGAGGGACAGAGGCTTGTCCCATCTGATTACCTTGTGTCTATCCCAGCGCTTAGAACAGTGTTTGGCACATAGTAAATTCTTAACAAAGACCACAGTTATTATTATTATTATTATCATGCATGTGTAGAGGAGTAAATGAATTCCGTACAGAAAATCAATCAATCAATCAATGGTATTTATTGAACACTTACAATGTGCAGAGCACTGTACTAAGCACTTGGGTGCTTCTACCACAAATCCGGTTGGACCCAGTCTCTGTCTTAATTCTCGATCCCCATTTTACAGATGAGGTAACTGAGGGACAGAGAAGTGAAGTAACTTGCCCAAGGTCACACAGCAGACAATACAACACAATTAGCCAGAATGTTCCCTGACCATAAGAGCTTACAGTTTAGAAAAGGGTTTGATTTATAGTTGCCAAGTGTCCTGCTTCACATTCCATGTTCATTGGTGAATGGACCCCACAGAATAATTGTAATCTGGTTAGAAGTGGGATCAGAAGCTTGAGTCTAATCAATGTCAATGCCTAGAAAAAAAGAACTGTAACCTTGAAAGGGTAATGTGCAGCCCTCTGGTGCTAGCTTACTGCAAGTAAGGGAGTATGGGGCAGGAATCTGACAATTATTTTTTGCCAGGGACATTACATCTCAAAGATGCTTCCAGAAGAGTAGCATTTTAATTGCTTCTAACATTCTAGAGGAAAAAATAGATATAAATCACCCGACTTCCTGGCACTGGGGTGTTAATAATACCACTATACTGTCAGAGGTAGGTAATTCACTATATTTGCTGCTTAAATCTCCTTTTTTCTACTAAGTCCATATATTGCTTCTTTCTAAATTGTTAATGTTGAGATTACTAAAGCTTGGTTGTGAGGTTTTCTTTGTTATCATCATCCTTTAGTTGTTGGGCCTTTTATCACCAGGAAGAGAGAGGCTGGAATAGAGCTTTCCACTGTGAGGTAAACCCTAGCAACTCTAGAACAAGTCTGCTATTTCCAGTCAAACAGATGTACAAATGTACAAGGGATGTTGCTATTAAATCTAGGTTGCTGAATCATTAGGCAACTGGAAACATGATGACAGAAGAGAAATTCAGTTTTTAATCTCATTACCTCCATTTGTAGAGGCCCTGAAACAGTCCTTTGGAGGACTTTATGAATTATCTGGGCGGGTTTAAGTCTATCCATTTGATGAGGAAGGTTTAGCAACTGGTCCATCTGGAAACAGCTCAACATGTTTAGAGGACCTCTTTAAGTCACAGTCAGTACTGTGATTCAGAGTATCTTGTATGGCCATTTTGGTGTATTTGGTTTGAAAATAAGTACACCTAAGGTACTTCAATCCCATTCAGGGTCAAACCTTGAGAATTTCCAGTACTCTACCAGTCTCAGCTATGGGAGGGAGAGTCAAGCAGGGGCCTACTCATTCCATTCCTAGGTTGGGCAGTGGCTAGTGAGTGGAAGGCAATCTGCTACAAGTCAAAACTCACCCACGGTGGGCAGCAGTGGCATGGGAGAGATTCAAGGGCAGAGACTAGAGTTTACTGCACGGAAGGCAGCAATGCTAAGCCACTTCTGTATTTTTACCAAGAAAACTCTATTGATCCACTACCAGAACAATTGTAGATGGAGATTGTGTGTTGTGGGAGAGACATGTCTGTGATGTCACTACGGGTTGCAAACAACTAGACAGCATAAGACAAGGTATTTCTGTATGTTTTCATCCTGAAAATTAGTTAAATTAGTTATGTTCATTGGCTTTAGAAAGATATGCAAAATAAATCAGCTCCAGCTGTACCTTGGATAAATAGGTAGAACTATCTAGTCAGCTTTTTCTAAATAATTTGATCCATTCTGATTATCTTAACAGAGGAAAGAATTATTTAATAATTAATAATCAAACCCATTGATTAATATGTAAGGGAGGAAGTCTGCATACCTAAATGGGTTGAGTTCAAATTATCTCTAAATTCTGGGTTTCTAAGATGGCATTTGACCCTTGTGATCTTATGGGCAACAAATGAAATCCCTATGATGCTCATTTATCTTCCAAGCTGCATCTAAATGTTATTTAATAAATAAGGATTTGAGCCAGTTGTCAAGTTTTATCTTGAATTCTATTAAGTTTTGAGAATGGGCTTTCAAATCATGGCTTCAGAATAATATGAGGAAATATAATTTTCTTATTGAATCACTGTACAAGTAAAAGGATGAAAATTAGTATGAGTTGATGTGAATATTCATGCCTGCATGTGTGTACTAGAGAGAGATAGACCATACCACACATGCGTTTTAGCAGTCAAGAGGAAGAACGCAATTTAAACCTGAGCAAAACTCCTTCTCGTCTTCTGTTGTAATCTCTCTCTATCTGAGCAATGCAGATGATAAGGAAATATTTCCTAAAAATTATACTACTGGATTGGAATTTGTTTTCCTGGGACTGGCATCACAGCCTGAGCTGCAGGTAATCCTCTTCGTGTTCTTCCTGGTGATCTACCTTGTCACTCTGGTGAGGAACCTGGGGCTGATCCTTCTAATCAAGGCTGACTCCCTACTACACACTCCCATGTACTTTTTCCTCAGCCACTTCTTCGTGGATCTGTGCTATTCTACCAATTTCTCTCAGATACTAGTGAATTTCAATCAGAGAAGAAGACAATTTCTTCTGCTGGATGCTTTATGCAATACCTTTTGTTCACTGGCCTTGTGATTACCGAATTTTATATCTTTGCTACAATGGCTATTGATTGTTTTGTGGCTGTTACCTTCTACAGTACGAAAGCAAGATGTCCAAGAATGCCTGCCTTTGCCTGGTTGCTGTTCCCTACACCTTTGGCCTCCTGAATGGCCTTTCCCAGACAGTACTGACATTCCACATATCCTTCTGTAGCTCCAAGACCGCCAATCATTTCTACTGTGCTGATCCACCCCATATCATGCTGTCCTGCTCTGCTACCTATATCAAAGAAATGATGCTAGCTTCACTCTAACTAGCTCCATCCTAATAATTCTCATATCATACATTTTTATTCTTGCTGCCATTTTGCGGATCTGTTCTGCTGAAGAAAAGGCACTGAGCCTTCTCCACCTGTGGCTTCCACATGATAGCGGTCATCGTATTTTATGGGACCTTTTCCAGCATGTATCTGAGGTGGCCTTCGAAGCAGACTCTAGAGGAGTCAAAAATCACTGCTGTCTTTTATTCCTTTGTGAGTCCCATGTTGAACCCCTTGATCTACAGTCTGAGGAACAAGGATGTGATTGATGCCCTGAAGAAAGTAATCAGGGGAAAACTGCTTAATCAGATGGCAGGCTCCATGTCCACCATTTTCTAATAACCCAGGAATGCAAGAGCAAAAAAATTAAACTTGTTTACCCTTTCCAGCCTGGCCTTTCTCTTGTCTCATTTTCTCTTATAAATAACAGGGAATGGCCCTTTCTTGACACCTCAGTGTCCCTCTTCTAATGCTGTGTTCCTGGAGATAGGGGAAAGGAAATGATGTTATCCATAGATCATAAATAATCTTACCCATAGACCAAATCAAATTTTTCAGCCTGTTTTGAATGCCATTCTAATTCATATGAATCATAGGATTGAGCTAGGTGCATTTTCACTATTCCAGGCTAGCAAAGGTTCTCTAACAGTCCAATAAGCTTCCCAGGCAAGCCCTAACTTCAGTAGACATCTTTTAAAAGGGACCAGAGACATTACCTGCTGCAGTGCAGATGCACTTTATATAATTGTTGAAGGAAAATGGGCCAAGCAAGGGATCCCTGTCACGAGCGTGACCCAAAACACTTCTTTAGACCATCCTTTGGTAACATAGCATGGCCCCCTTAATCCACTTCTTGAGACTAACTCATTTTACAAACACGATCCCCAGCCTTATGCTTATCACATCCTCCCAAGGTGGAGGGATCCCCATCTTAGCGATTAGAGAGGAAAGGGAAACTGGAGAATATAGTAAAATTCACTGTCATCCCAAATTGCCAAAATGGAGCAAATTATTTGGTTAGTAATAAAGTCGGACATATCCAGAAGAAGCTAAATGTCACAGTCATATTAGGAACAGTGCCTGTCCCACATGGGGATCACAGTTTAAGTAGGAGGGAGAGCAGCTATTTCATCCTCATTTTGCAGATAATGAAACTGAGGCACAGAGAATTTAAGTAACTTGCCCAAGTTCACACGGCAGGCAAATGGAAAGAGCCAGGATTACAATTTAGGTCAGCTGGCTCCCAGGCCCATTCTCTTTCCAGGAAATATTAGTGACCAGATATTTCTGGAACACCCCCACGAACCAAGAAACTGTACTGGTTGCTTGAGAAAGGTGACTGGGTTGTCAGAGGGCCAAGATTGCATGGCTACATAGGGTTGGCTTCCTGGAAGTGGTGATAGAAAGAGAGTCAATCAGTCAGTCAGTTGTATTAATTGAGCACTTACCTTATGCAGAGCATTGTACTAAGCACTTGGGAGAGTACAATACAACAATATAAGAGACACATTCCCTGCCAACAGTGAGCTCACAGTATAGAAGGGAGCTTACAGAAGGAGTTGGGGAATGGAGAGAGGAAAAAAAGGGGAGAGATTCCGGTGGAAGGGCAAAAGAAAGAGGAAAGAAAAGAGGGAGGGTGAGACTCTGCTGTTCAACTACCATTACTGCCCTCTGCTGCCCTCTGCTGTGGGCCATCATCTGCCTGCCCTGGCCACCACAGCCAAAGCCGCTACCTTACGACAACCAAATATCCAAGGCTTCTTCATCTGGCTAGACATATTTCCGTCAAGAATGATACAGACCACAATAATAGATGGGTATTCATTCTATGGGAAGGTTGCCATAGGCTCTTTCTTTTGAAGTGATCGGTTTTTATTGATTTATGTCAGGGTCTTCAATAAGCAAATTGTACTTAGACCTTCTGGCGGTAATCCATTGAGCTTCACTATCATTCCCATCTGCTACATGCTCATTTTTTTTTTGCCATCCTTAGTATCCATTCTGCTGAGGAGCAACAAGAAGCCTTCTCTACCTGTGGCTTCCATATGACCCTGGGTTATCAAGTTTCCTGGAATCCTTTTCTGAATCTCTCTTTGAGCTGCTCAACCTTTTTGGGTCTGATATGGCAGAGATTGTGGATCCCACTTTGGCTTTTTCAGTCTTATACACACTCATAGGTGAACACCATCTATAGTGTCTTCAAATACAATTTAGAGATCTTCTTCATGTACAAAGGACAATTATATAGAGTTGGAGTAAAAGTCTGACTAAGGGAAACATTTTTGCAGTTTTCTTTGACTTTCTGTGTCTCAAATATGATTAACTGATTGATCATCTTTAATATCTCAGCATGGAAGGCATCATGGACTCAACGAAAGAGCAGGGGCCTTAGACTTCTCTGAGACCTTGAGCTAGTCACAACCGCTCCGGATCTCAGTTCCAGCATATATAAAATGGGGAAAAATGCTTGGTTTCCCAACCTTTTAGACTGTGAGCCTTCCATAGGAAAGGGACTGTGTTCGTTCTGGTGATCTTCTACATACCCCAGCACTAAACTTGAGGCTTTAACACATACTAAGTGCTTGAAAAAACATATTATGTCTCTTTCTTTCTGTTTCTCTTTCCCATTCATACACACACAAACATACAAACTCACATTAACATATGCTGCAAGTTTTAACAAGTGTTTATTCTTCCATGAAAGCAGTAACAAGGCTTGACACGAGTCAAACGTAATGGAATTCTGCAATTAGTTGCAGGAGCTTTGTTGTTTAAATAAACCATAGGAGACTTAATTTATCATGGGAAACTAGGAAATGAAGAGAAAGCATGGAGCTTATGTGAACTCCTTTCTTTGAAAAATAAATTATGAATCATATCATTAATATTGTATCTCCAGCGCTGAATCAAACAGCATTACTGTAATTGCTTCCTCTGGGTGAAGTCTAGAAAGGCCTTAAGGATTTGAGTCCCCAAAGCACAGATGCAACTATAAACTGTTTCTACCAACCCCTCTCCTTGGGACCGCTCTGAGATACTTTTCTTCTTTCACAGGTAGGTCCAGCAATCCTATTTGTACATCTAGATACATTTTTCCATTTTCTTTTTTGGTGCTGATCTCGAATAAGGCAGAAATGGTAGAATTGGTTACCTGATAAAACTGTCAGTTGGGTGTGGATGGAAACCTATTTTCATCTACTTAACCAGCTTCCCAAAGAAGTGACTGAAGTTAGCTTAAAGCAGATCTATTTGTTTTAGCAATTTGTTATGCTCATTACAAGGAAACACGGATTGCATTCAGAGGAATTGTCTACTCATAGCAATCCCAAAGAAATTCTGGTAAATGAAATGCTTTCAGGTGGGGAAAAAAACTAAGTATCGCTATTAATAAGTATTTCTACATAATCCTGTATCTCCGTTTGGCAATAAATGGTCAACAATTTCCAAAACATGAGTATGCTTCAGAATGTGACTACCAATTCCATTACACTGTATTCTCCCACGTGCTTAGAACAGTGCTCTGTGCACAATGGTCATACTCTACCATTGAGTTTCTGCAGGATCTGAAGTGAGTCACTTCATTTCAGCTACTTGTCCCAATTATTCCACTATCATATGCCTCCAACCATACCCACAACACCTTCAAAATTGAGCTGACAACAAAATGATCAACTTAACTGAGATGCCTGTCCAGGCTGCGTCTCTGACTCTGCAGTAAGAGAGCAGTGAGGGTGAGGAGAAAGGCAACTTCAATTATCAGAAACACTTACAGGGAACCAAGATTACCTATAAGCACGAGGTGTACAGTGCTATGTACACAGTAAGTCCTCTATAAATGCCATTGATTGATTGAGGATGCTTGGAGTTTGTTTTGGACATTTCCCAGAAGCACTTGCAGTGGGAAGAAATCCAGACCACCAACTAGAATTTTAGATGTACCATAGGGAGAGCATGGATTTTTTTATATTTTCCCTGGTAATTCTCGCTAGATATTCCACACATCATAATTTGTAAACCAGCGTCCTTCTACTCCACAGATTGGGGAATGTATTCTGTCTTTTCATATTTTGATCTGTGGACTTAATTCTCAATGGAATTAGGGCATTCTTTCTCCTCCTTAACAGGGATGAGAATAGGGCTCACTACGCCTATTTAAAATCAATTCGTCTGTATGTGACATTGCTGTAAACCTTATGGACCTGTTTCAAAAATGCATATTGTACAGTGATGAAGGGCAAAACTGCTATTGCATATATTTAATCCTTTGTGATTCCATTGTCTCTTAGATTTCCCAATTCACTGGCAAATACAATCCACCACAGCTTTTGAGATAATAATCATCTTGCTATTCTGTCAGGTTTTATTTTATTTCAGTTGATTCAGATTCCTAGAAATACCAGAATTTGCTCTTCTGAGTCACCTTCGAATTGGGTCGTGCCACGTTACCACCAAGAGGCCTTCCCCAACTAACCCAATTAATCAATCAGTCAGTTGTATTTATTGAGCACTTCCCCTAATAGTCTGTCACCGGGCTCCAATTATATAAAAGCCCTGTCACATTTTAAATAATAATAATAATAATAATGTTGGTATTTGTTAAGCACATACTACATGCCAAGCACTGTTCTAAGCACTGGGGTAGATCCAAGGAAAGCAGGTTGTCCCACGTGGGGCTCACAGTCTTCATGCCCATTTTACAGATGAGGTAACTGAGGCACAGAGAGGTTAAGTGACTTGCCCAAGGTCACACAGCTAACAAGTGGCAAAGCTGGGATTAGAACACATGACCTCTGATTCCCAAGCCCGAGATCTTTCCACTAAGCCACACTGCTTCTCTTAAACCCATACCACCCACCCCCGAGCACTCAAACTCTGAGCACTCAAATGCTCCTTAAATTTCTAAAATGAAAATGAAGGAATTTCTCCTGACTCTTCAGAATTTCGGAAGATCCTTGTTCCTGTGAACCTGTCTCTCTATGACAGCCTGGCTTTCAATTCCATGGGCTGGTAATCTGGTTCATTCTGGATTCTCCCCCCTTCAGCCCATCCTAGGCTCACGGAGCTCTCCCCATCCCTTCCCAGAGATCTTAGTACAATTCCAGTCTCCTCAAACCCTTTCGGTTCCCTTTATTCATCCCGTCCTCAGCCCCATAGCACTTATGGATATGTCCCTACTTTATATTAATGCCTGTCTCCCCCTCTAAGCTGTAAACTCATTGTGGGCAGGGAATATGTCTGTTATATTGTTAAATTGTACTCTCCCAAGTGCTTAGTACAGTGCTCTGCATACAGTAAACGCTCAATAAATATAAATGATTCCCCCTCTTATTTGTTGCTTGTTTTTTCTGATATCAGTGGAGATGTAATGCAGCCTAGTGAATACATCACGGGCCTGGGAGACAGAGGACCTGGGTTTTAATCCGGGTACAGCTGCTTCTCTGCTGTTTGACCTTGGTCAAGTCCCTTCACTTCTCTTTGCCTCCATTACTTTAACTGTAAAATGGGAATTAAGACTTAGCCCCACGTGGGACATGGACTGTGACCAACCTGATCAACTTGTTTATACCCCAGCGCTTTGGACAGTGCTTGGCACATAATAAGTGTGTAACAAATATCATTTAAAATGTATCAAAGTGTACACTAGGCTTTCCCTTTTTGGGATGGGAATTGTACTGTTGCCGAATTGTACTTGTCAAGCGCTTAGTACAGTGCTCTGCACACAGTAAGCACTACATAAATACGATTGAATGAAATAGCAGTTAGCACCTCTTTTCCTTCGTGAGTCATGATTTTGCCCATTCAGATTTCACCAAAGGGACTTTTCACAATGAGCATTGTTAATTTCTGTTCTTTCTTAAGGGAAAACTTCAGGGATCAGTTCAGAAACAGATATAAATGCTTCTGTATTGTTCTAACTAGGAAGCCATTGTGACATTGCCTTCTTTTACAAGGATGTTCCCGAAATTCTGAGGAGTTGGCAGTAAGTCCTTTCTTTTCAGATTACCTAATTTGGAAATTTAAGTAGCATCTGAGTGCATGGAGTTTGAAGAAAGGGTGGGTGATATAGGGCTAAAATGTGTCAGTGCTCTTATATAATTGGAATCTGGAATAAAAAGAAAAGATTGCCTGGCTATAGTTAACATTATTTTTCATTTTTCCATGTTTATCAGTTATTTATCAGCCTGAAATGTGAATAAAGATTTAGAATATCAACAATTCCAGAATAACACCTAAAATCTCCTATTAACATTTCAATTCACAAAGGATGCACCCTACCTATTATATTAGACTAAGTATTCAGTTTAGAGACAAGAAGTATATATGTATTCTGCAAAAGCACATGACGATTCCATATCAAATTATCTTTAAACATTAGTGAAGACATTTCTTATGACATTTGATGATAATTGTCAAGGATAGATATAACATATAGTTACAAGAAGGAAATCTTAGCTATACTACAGCCTAGTTGCATCCTCTGAAAAATTCAAAGGATTCTTGAGTGTTCCCCCTTCCCTGTCTTTTTCTGTCTCTGATTTTTTATGATATTTGTTAAGCACTTACTATGCACCAGGCACTCTACTAAGCACTGGAGTAGATACAAGATAATTAGGCTGGATACAGTCCCTGTCTCACATGGGACTCAAAGTCTAACTCCCCATTTTACAAATGAGGTAACTGAGGCACAGAAAAGTTAAGTGACCTGCCCATGGTCATACAGCAGACAAGTGGCTGAGTCAGGATTAGAACCCAGTTCCTTCTGAATCCCAGACCTATGCTCAATCCACTACGCAATACTCCTTCTCCTGATTGTTCCTTTTCTTTCCCCAATCATTTTATGTTATTTCTTCAATGTCTCTTTTGTTTCACCCTTTTTAAATTCTCATATCTTGTTTACTTTCCCGTCCTATTTCTTTCTTCATCTTCCATTTTCTTCCATATCTTTCCTCCATTTTTCTTGTTAACCCTCACATCCCCTCAGGCATTCAGAATACAGCAACATCTGCTCCTCATATTCCCACGCCTGGCTCCACGCATGCACGTGCGCGCACACACACACACACACACACACACACATCATTCGCATACTCACAATCCATCCAACTTCCCCTGTGATGGGTCTTTTGAAGGCAGAGGCGAAATGGAGACTGGACATTCTTGCATTTTGGTTTGAGCATCTGAAGCAAAATTAGCAACATGGGGCATGGCTAACATACTATAAGCAGGCTTACGGGATTCTTCAAAACATCCCACTTCCCCATCCTCCCTTGGCCTGGCCTGCTGGAGGAACAAGCCTGGCCAGTTGCACTGCTATCCTTCTCATCCCTCCTAACTTGGAATTTCCATGGCTCCCTTCTGCCTCCTTCATCTCCTTCTCTCTCTCCAGAAGCCCCAGAGTCTAATCCTGACCTCCTCCTTACCTGTTGTTTCAGACTTTAAAAATCACACCCATCCCCTGCACACTTAGTTGCTGTGGGTCAGAACTTAGATTTGTAGTAAATATAGAAAACTTGGAAATAGAAGGTGGGTTTCCTAAGTCATGGCATGGTCCATAAAGTAGAAACAGTGGGTTAGGCAATTGATAGATTGCAGACTCATTTAGAAAATGATCATCCAATTGCTTGCTCACATGCTCCTACAGGAGCTCCTAAAATGCTTTGTTACTTTTTTAACAAGGTTGGGATTTCACTAGGTACTTTTGTAATTAGTATTGTAATTAGTTGAGTTCCTCAAAGTGTTTAGGAGTTATCAAGAACATATTCAGTCAGTCAGTCAGTCAATCGTGTTTATTGAACAATTATTGTGTGTACTAGTCGCTTGAGAGAGTATAATACAACAATAAACATATACATTCCCTCCCCATAGTGAGCTTACAGCAACTCCCTACAACAGTTTACAATTAAGGTGCACAAGAATATGAGAACTGTCACACTGTGTCAGATCAATGATTGGTCGATCCTGATATTATGTCTCCAAAAGTGGCAGCGAAGCTCATTTGGAGGAATTTTAATACGACTGCCCTTGCTCAGTGTTAGAGTTATATCTTCTAGAGTTATATCGAGAAGTAGCATGGCCTAGTTGGTACAGCATGGGCCTGGGAGTCAGAAGGGCATGGGTTCTAATCTTTACTCTGCATCTTGTCTGCTGTGTGACCATGGGCAAGTCACTTCACTTCTCTGAGCCTCAGTTACCTCATCTGTAAAATGGGGATTGAGACTGTAAGCCCCACGTGGGACAGGGACTGCGTCCAACCCGATTTGCTTATATCTATCCCAGCGCTTAGTAAAGTTCCTGGCAGATAGTTAAGTGCTTAACAAATACCATCATTAATTATTATTATTATTATTATAGTATAGCTCTAAGAACCCAGGCCCTTCCATCTATATATGGATTTAACCTTTCTTGAGTCTTTAATCATGCTTATCTTTCTCCCTAATAATCAATAATGAACCTACCATTTGTGACAGTATCCAATGGACAACATCATGTTATGATGCTTTTCTTTTCCTGTTCTTTTCCTTTCTTTGCTTGTGCTTGGTAGAATGGGATTAAAGTCCGACGCTGCTATCACTACAGAGAATCACGATATAATTTTTTCAAGGAGAGGAGCTGTGGGGGATGAGCTGTAAGACCTTTAGATCCAGAGAAGTGAGAAGCAAGATGATTTAGTGGATGGCTTGGGAGTTTGAAGGACCTAGGTTGTAATCCCAGTTCGGGCACTTGTCTGCTGTGTGACCTTGGGCAAGTCATTTAAGTTTTCTGCATCTCAGTTACCTCATCTGTAAAATGGGGATTCAGACTATGAGCCCCATGTGGGACTTCAACTGTGTCCAACCTGATTAGCTTGTATCTACTCCAGCACTTAGTACAATGCCTAGCACAAAGTAAGGATTTGATAAATGCATTACAAACAAAACAGAACAAAAAAATTGTTCTTTCTTTCAAGAGAATACAAAGCTTCAGGTTGGTAATTTCTTGAGGGAGAGAATGTTAGCCCTCTACCCCGGTCCTGAATTTTCTCCCCTCAACCCAATTATCCAGTCAGAGAGCCTTAGGGTCTGTCTGGCTTATCCTCATCTTGTATTCAGGCACACTATCTCTAATGAGAAATAGGAGCCCCATTAAAGCACACCAAGGTATTTCAAGGAATTGGTAGGGGGATCATGAAAGGAATTCAAAACCTTTTTTATCTTCATTTTTTATTTATTTCTATTTACTTCAGTCAACGTCAAACCAAGCACTTATATCCTGCCTTAACTACTGCATGAACCTCCTGGCTGACCTCCCTGCTCCTGACTCATCTCCAGTCCATACTTAACTCTGCTGCCTGGATCATTTTTCTGAAAATAATGTTTAGTGCACATCTCCCCTGTACTCTAAAATCTCCAACGGTTGGCCATCTACCTCCGCATCAAACAGAAACCGCTTACCATCAGTTTTAGCACACTCCACCAGCTCTCTCCCTCCTACCTTATCTCGGTGATCTCCTATTACAACCCAATCTGCACACTTTTTTCCTCCAATGCCAACCACTCTGTGTACCTCAATCCTGTCTATCTCATCACCAATTCCTTACCCACATCCTTCTGGTGGCCTAGATCTTCCACTCACTTTCATATCTGACACCCACCTGTCTCTTCACCTTCAAAGCACTACGAAAATCAAATCTCCTCTTAATGTCCTTCCCTGACTAAGCCCGCCCTTCCCTTTCTAAGACTTCCCTTCTGCATGGTCTCTGCTCCTTAAGCCCTACGATATTCACTTCTCCCCCAGCCCCCCAGCATTTATGGACTTTATGCCCCTGTAATTTATTTTAATATCTGTCTTCCCTTCCGGTCTGTACACTTCTTTTGGGCAGGGCGGTCGACCTACTCTGTTTTGTTGTACTCTCCCAAGTACTTAGTACAGTGCTCTGCACACAATAAGTGCTCAATAAATACCACTGATTGTTTAAACCCAGTCCACAAGAAAAATGTCCAGTGACAATTACACTTCTGTGACAGACTTTATTCTCTTGGGTGTCACAAATCGTCCAGAGCTTCAAGGCTTCCTCTTTGTGTTATTTTTAATCATCTACTTTTGTACTAATTCTACCAAATTCTAGCCTTCACACACCCATGTGTTTCTTCCTCACTAACTTAGCATTTGTAGACCTGTGCTATTCTACAATCACAACCCCCAAGATGCTGGCTAACTTCTTATCAGAGAAGACAATCTCCTTTGCCGGTCGTTTCATTCAATTCTATATTTTCATTGCTCTGCCCCTTACAGCGTTTTCTATGTTGGCAGTAATGGTGTATGACCGCTATATGGCTATTTGCCACCCTCTACATTACAGCATCAAAATGTCCAGGAGGGTTGGCACCTGCCTCATCGCTTTCCCCTATGTTTATGGCTTCTCCGATGGCCTGTTCCAAACAATCACGACATTCATATTGTCCTTTTGTGGATGCAGCGTCATCGACCACTTTCACTGTGCCGACCCACCTCTCGTAAAGCTGTCTTGCTCTGATACCCACTTCAAAGAATATGCCACGCGCCTCTCTGCTGGATTTAACCTCTCCACCTCCCTCAAGATCACCATCTTGTCTTATATCTTCATTCTCATGGCAATCCTCAAGACCCAGTCTTCTGAGGAAAGGAGTAAAGAGTTTTCCATCTGCGGATCCCACATGAAGGGTGTCACTTTATTTTATGGGTCACTCTTCTGCATGCATGTGAGACCTCTGAAGGATCAGTCCATAGAGCAGTCCAAGATAATATCTGTTTTCCATACAGATACGTTGAATCCTCTGATCCAGATTTGTCCTCAGATTTGTCTGAGGAACAAAGATGTAAAAGGGGCTTGGAGGAAATTGGTAAATGAAAGGACAATACTTCCATTTTACAGTAAATTGTAACCTTTAAAGCCTGGTTCCTCTCTGGTCCTCTTTGGTCCCCAGGAGTACATACATTTATTTTGTTGGTATGTTTGGTTCTGTTCTCTGTCTCCCCCTTTTAGACTGTGAGCCCACTGTTGGGTAGGGACTGTCTCTATGTGATGCCAATTTGTACTTCCCAAGCGCTTAGTACAGTGCTCTGCACATAGTAAGCGCTCAATAAATACGATTGATTGATTGATTGATTACAGCATCTCGCAAAGGAATTTCACACAAAGAAAAGGAATTGAGTTTCCTGGATGATCTCCCTATAGGACATTAAGAGAGGTGTATCTTCATCACACTCGGGAGCCACTAAACAATTCCCTCACTTTTCCCCCAGAAATCGGTAAGGGAGACAATTTTCCCAGAGCTTATGCTCCACATAGTCCTTCGTTTGAACTTTAAATGCAGGTAAGACTTGAAATGCAAGTCTCCCAGAGAAATCTGGGAAGCAGCATGGCCTAGTGTAAAGACCACAGGCCTGGGAGGCAGAGGATCTGGGTTCTAATACCGACTCTGCCACTTTGCTGTGCGACCTTAGGCTAGTCATTTAATTTCTCTATATCTCAATTGCCTTATCTGTAACATGGGGATTAAGACCGTTAGCCCCATGTGGGACATGGACTGTGTTCAACCTGATAAGCTTATATCTACCCCAGCACTTAGTTCAGTGCCTGCCACATAGAAAGTGGGTAACAAATGCCATCAAAAAAAATTAAAGGACTGGTTTGTTCAAGCATCGTGAATATGTAGCTTTCAATAATAATAATGATAACAATCATGGCATTTTTAAAGCGCCTATTATGTTCCACACTCTGTACTGAGCACGGGGATAAATGCATCAGCACTGTCAGACTAGCCACAAGTTTGGCTGAAAGCAAGTGACTTTATCTCCAAAGGAAGGGCAAGGTGGAAGTCGACCCATTATATCTTGAATTTGGGTCCTAAGAAATGGCATACTGGACCACACCAGTTGTCCCTCAGCCTTCCATTCTGCCTCTGTCCACGACCCACCACCCAACAGAGTTTGGTAATAATAATAATAATGATGGCATTTATTAAGCGCTTACTATGTGCAAAGCACTGTTCTAAGCGCTAGGCGGGGTGGATGCCCTTCTTTTTTATTTTAGATGTCTGCCCACCACCTAAAACTCACCATGTCCAAGACTGAACTCCTTGTCTTCCCTCCCAAACCCTGCCCTCTCCCTGACTTTGCCATCACTGTTGACGGCACTACCATCCTTCCCGTCTCACAAGCCTGCAACCTTGGTGTCATCGTCGACTCCACTCTCTCGTTCACCCCTCACATCCAAGCCATCACCAAAACCTGCCGGTCTCAGCTCCGCAACATTGCCAAGATCCGCCCTTTCCTCACCATCCAAGCCGCTACCCTCCTCGTTCAAGCTCTCATCCCAACCCGTCTGGACTACTTTATCAGCCTCCTCTCCCATCTCCCATCCTCTTGTCTCTCCCCACTTCAATCCATACTTCATGCCACTGCCAGGATTGTCTTTGTCCAGAAACGCTCTGGGCATGTTACTCCCCTCCTCAAAAATCTGCAGTGGCTACCAATCAACCTACGCATCAGGCAGAAACTCCTCACCCCGGGCTTCAAGGCTCTCCATCACCTCGCCCCCTCCTACCTCACCTCCCTTCTCTCCTTCTCCAGCCCAGCCCGCACCCTCCGCTCCTCTGCCGCTAATCTCCTCACCGTGCCTCGTTCTCGCCCGTCCTGCCATCGACCCCCAGCCCACATCATCCCCCTGGCCTGGAGTGCCCTCCCTCCCCACATTCGCCAAGCTAGCTCTCTTCCTCCCTTCAAGGCCCTACTGAAAGCTCACCTCCTCCAGGAGGCCTTCCCAGACTGAGCCCCCTCCTTCCTCTCACCCTTCTTCCTCTCACCCTTCTTCCCCTCTTCATCCCCCCGCCTCACCTCCTTCCCTTCCCCACAGCACTTGTATATATGTATATATGTTTGTACGTATTTATTACTCTATTAATTTATTTATTTTACTTATACATATCTATTCTATTTATTTTATTTTGTTAATGTGTTTTGTTTTGTTCTCTGTCTCCCCCTTCTAGACTGTGAGCCCACTGTTGGGTAGGGACCGTCTCTTTATGTTGCCAACTTGTACTTCCCAAGCGCTTAGTACAGTGCTCTGCACACAGTAAGCACTCAATAAATACGATTGATTGATTGATTGATTACTTTGTGCCAGACACTGTTCTCAGCGCGGGGGTGGACAGATACAAGGTAATCAGGTCAGACACAGTCCATGTCCCCCATTGAGCTGACAATCTTAAACCAAATTTTACAGATGAGGCAACTGAAGCACAGAGAAGTTAAGTGACTTGCCTAAAGTCACACAGCAGTCAAGTGCTGGAGCTGAGATTAGAACCCAGGTCCTTCTTACTCCCAGGCCCACGTTCTATCCACTAGGACATCACACCGCGCGGCCTTGCTGCTGCTGGAAGAATCCTTTCCTCAGGGAGCGCCGCCACAGACGCCCGGGACTCCGTTCCCGAGAGGCCCGCCCGCCCGCCATCACACCGCGTGGCCCCCGCTGCTCCCAGAAGGCTCCTCTCCTCCGAGCACCGCCATAGACGCCCCCTGCTTCCACCCCCGCCCCCCCCCCCCCCACTTAAGCGACCTTCCTTATAGTGCCCCCCAACTCCCCCTTCCCGGTCCGGTCCTGACTGACTCCCCCCCGCCCCGGGGAAAAGGCCCTTGTTATCACCAAGTTACATTAACGACAACCTCATTCGCACCTACTCAGCCTTCCTGTCCCGCCATCGACCCGCGGCTCACGTCCTCCCCCGGGCCTGGAATGGCCTCCCTCTGCCCATGCACCAAGCTAGCTCTCTTCCTCCCTTCAAGCCCCTACTGAGCGCTCTCCTCCTCCAGGAGGCCTTCCCAGACTGAGCCCCTTCCATCCTCTCCCCCTCATCCCCCTCTCCATCCCCCGCATCTTACCTCCTTCCCTTCCCCACAGCACCTGTATATATGTATATATGTTTGTACATATTTATTACTCTATTTATTTATTTTACTTGTACCTATCTATTCTATTTATTTTATTTTGTTAGTATGTTTGGTTTCGTTCTCTGTCTCCCCCTTCTAGATTGTGAGGCCACTGTTGGGTAGGGACTGTCTCTATATGTTGCCAGCTTGTACTTCCCAAGCACTTAGTACAGTGCTCTGCACACAGTAAGTGCTCAATAAATACGAATGATTGATTGATTGATTGATAGGCCATATTGCTTCTTGACATCCATCTTCGTGGTTAGGAATCTTCTTTGAATATCCTTAATTTTCCCTTTAATAATCTATCATGTTTCTCTTCCCTATGAATTTGCTAACAGCAGAAAGACTCCGAATAGCTGAGTGGGTTGACCTAGAAGTTTCAGTATGAACTCTCCCAGGTAATGCATTTAGGAAAACAAATCCAAGCTTTAGAACAAAATCCTTAATAGTGAAGTTTCTAGGGCAACGATTTCAAAACTTATCCTCACTGGTTCTGTTTTCCATTTCTTTAGTCATATTTATTATTTTTCACTGGACTCCTCCAGTTGCTCCGATTTTAAAATGTTAGGGGTCTGATCAAAACCAAATACTGTGGGCAGATTATATCCAAGTTGTGACTGTCAATACACCTACTAATACATCCCTGGAACAGACTGACTTTCCCAGTAATACTGTTGCATTACTGATCTAGAGTCAAATATGGTCATTTATGACCATGAGTATTCTTGTGATTACACATGTAATTCTTGTGCCTAGTCAAGGACATTTTACTTACATGCATTACTTTTACAACTGGAAAGAGGTCATTGGTATACGCTCTGTTTCTATGGGATAGTGCTGAAAGCAGAAGACTAAGAAACACTAGGTGCTGGTTCATAATTATGTGTTTGGATTAAATTAAAGCCAAATAGGGCAAATCTACTGCATATTTCATAAAATAAAAGTCCTATCAATCAATCATCAATCAATAGCATTTATTGAGCACTTACTGTGTGCAGAACAGTGCACGATACGCTTGGAAGAGTGCAATAAAACAGATTTGGTAGACGCTATCCCTGCCACAAGGATGTGATTCAACATGAAAGCACCCAGTTCTATCATGACATTTAAAAAGACGTTTGGGTAAAGTGGGAAGAGCACAGGTTATCACACTAATTGGCACTCCAACCCCTCATTTCAAGATAGTTCGATTCTACAAATTAACATTTCTCAAGAGAGGTGCTTCAAGGAGTAACATTTGAATTGTTATTTTTTTTTCCCCTGGGAAAATTGAAGAAATCCTTCAGGGACTTGGCCAGTGAATTATAAACAAAGTATAAATCCTTCATTATGAAACATAATACAGACCTTCGGTGTCCCTGAGAAAACCTTTTCCTTGCCCACGTAGGTTTGCCAATTGCAAATCCACATTACTGTTTCCATTTCTTTTCTCCAGTGTTGCTTTACGTTGAGTTGCAGTGATCAATAACGAAGGAGTGAGAGGAATGGAAGATGATATGACAAAGGGATGAGTGTGTGAAGTTTTCATCTAGGCATTGTTCCTCCAACCTCTGTTGAAAACATGTGGCTGAAGAATAATTGCGGTGTGGTTGTAATCATGTCGTTTTCACAGAGACCATTATTATGATCATCTTCATGTAATCCTGAATAATTATGAATAATAGTAATAGTAATATCCACTCAACAAATGCCCATCCAAAGAGTTAGAAAGGATGGGCTCAAAAACTTACCCATACGTAGTTCTAAAGCTATAGATTTTTGCAAGACTTGAGAACTCCAACAGGACTTTCATTTTTATTGTCTTGAGATACTTGGAAGCAGTGCATTTCCTGCCAAATGTATTATTTACTGTAGGTGATTAAGAGAGAAAAGATCTGGTTCCTGTTCTTAATAAGTGGTCAGATGTCCTATTTTATAACCAGACAGCCGGGTTTTCAGCTGCTCTGGTATCTGTCTGATGTGGATATGATACATGGGACCTGAGCCCCATATGGGACAAGGACTGTGTCTGACATGATTATCTTGTAGCTACTCCAGTTCCTAGTACAGTACGTGGCCCACATTAAGAACTCCAGGAACCTTAAATGTATGACATGTCCTCAATATGAAAATGTCTTCTCTTCATGTCCATGAATATGTTTGGTCCACAAAAATTGAATCAGAATTGTATACATACTTAACTGATCATGGTATTGCTCTAATCTCATTATCTTAATTTTTTAAAACCTAATTAACCACAAAAAGCAATTCTCCATCTCTAGGAGTTACTGTCTAAAAATAATCCAGACAAGAAGACACAGAATAGAATTTTTTTTTACTCAAGGGAATGATGGAATTAAAATATATACACATTATCACCCAGTCCCTTAAATTGTGAGCCCTGCCGGGGCAGGTCTAACCTGGTAATCTTATGTCTACCTTAGTAAGTGTTTCATAAATTCCATTGTCATCATCATCACCTCCATGGCCTTTAATAGATTTAGTTGTTTCCTTGACATTTTATTAGCAATCTAACAGTCTTGTGAGACAGAGAAGAGAAGCAGTTAAGAGAGAAGTCTCATGAATGTGAGGACAAGAGGAGAAGGGTCTGGGTGGAAGCATTTGTGAGAATGAAGGAAGAAGGAAGCTCGAAAAAGATATGAGGAAGGACAGGAGGCAGAGGGAGAACAGAAATCATAAAATGGAGGCCACAAGCAGAAAAGAAGATAGTAAAGATTAGAAAGAGGGACGAGAATATGGAAACAGATAATGCTCTACTGTGTGTGAGAAAATATAGCACACTCTACAGCTTACAGTCGTGGCCTGTCAGTTCTGGTCCACCAGTCTCCGCTGCTCTTTCCTCAAGAGGTCAGTGGAAGAAAAGTAAATCAAAGGGATTATTGTAGTCTATTGCTAAGTCTAGGTCAATACCTTTGCACAGTAAATTCAATAGTCATCCTATTTCATCTTGCTAGAACTCCTTTCAGCTTCCAGGTGAAGACATCATTAATGGAAAAAGCAAAATCCGTTGTGAAAATTCCACTGCCTCACAGAAACTGGGACTTTCAGACATGGCATGCTTTATCCATTCTTTTTCTCCTCTACCCACTTAGGAAGGAATTTATTTCCCAGAAAATGAGGATGTAGCTAAGAAGGCAACCTTACTGCTCAACACTGAATCTGACAGGTCAGCCTTTGAGAGCTACTTCTCTACTTGAACTCTGGGTTGGTGAGGAAGGAGGGAGGTGAAGAGAAGTCATGCTAAAATTCTGAATGGTGATTATCTTAGATTTACCTATGATCAAGCCTCTTGGGAAAGGGATTCCTCTCATCTGAAATGCTAGTAACTGTTAGGTACGTTTTCTTATACCCCTTAACCTCGAGCCCCATGTGGGCCAGGGACTGGGTTTGACCTGATTAACCTGTATCTACCCCAGTGTTTAAGACAGTGCTTGGTTACATACAGTGGCCTACACACAGAAAGGACTCGCTAAATTTGATTAATGTGGCACATAGTAAGTGTTAAACAAATGCTTCGTGAAAAGAGAGCGTGGGAGTCAGAGGACCCTGGTTCTAATTCTGGCTCTTTCGTTTTCTTGCTGTGTGACCTCGTGCAAGCCACTTAATTTCTCCATGCCTACGTTTCTTCATTTGTAAAATGAAGCTTCAATGTATGTTCTCTTTTCCCCTTAGACTGTAAACTTCATGTGGGACAAGGACTGTATCAAACCTGAGTATTTTGTATTTATCCAGGGGCTTAATATAGTGCTTTGCACATAGTAAGCTCTTAAAAAATATCACTACTATTGTTATTGTTATAAAATAGTCACTGGAACTGGAGAAAGAATGCATCTCTAGTCTGGAAGCTCACTGTGGCCAGATAATTTGTTTACTAACTCTTGCACTGTACTCTCCCGAATGCTTAGTATAGTACTCTTTATGCATTAATTGCTCAATAAATGCTTGTCTTCTCTTATGCCTTCTAGTCATCTCTGACCCATAGCAACACCATGGACATATTTCTCACAGAACACCCCACCTCCATCTGCAATCGTTCTGGTACATTATCCATAGAGTTTTCTTGGTAAAAATATGGAAGTGGTTTACTATTGCTTCCTTCTACGTAGTAAACTTGATTCTCCACCCTTGACTTTCTCCCGTGCTGCTGCTGCCCAGCATAGGTGGCTAGCCACTACCCAAGCTTGAAATGGAATGGATATGCCACTGCTTAACTCTCCCTCCCATAGTTGAGACTGGTACAGAACTGGAAACTCTCCAGGCATGAGCCTGAGAGAGGCAATAAATGCTATTGATTAATTAATTGATCTCCCCCTCCATTCAAGTAAAGCTTCGTTTTACGTTTCTAAATGTATAGATTCTTTTTATGACATTTTAAAAAGTGCTTACTATGTGTCCAGCAGTGTTCTAAGCCCTGGGTTAGATACAGGCTAATCAGGTCAGACACAGTCCCTATGGAAGGAGAACAGATATTAAATCCGCATTTTACAGTTGAGATAACTGAGGCACAGAGAAGTGAGGGGACTTTCCCAAGGTCATGCAGCAGACAAGTGGTGGAGCCAGGATTAGAACCCAAGTAATCTGACTCCCAAGACCATGCTCTTTCAATTAGGTAATGCTACTTCTATTCAACCTTAAATGATAGTTTGAGGGCTTAATCATCACTTTGTCTTGTAACGTATAACAGGTCTATAACAAACGGCTGAAATTGGAATATATTATTGATAAATTAATTGCCTGACCGTCAATATGCAGCCTGTCCCACAGCCCTGGATCACTGCCACTGTCTGCCTCCTTCGCTCTTATGCTCGAGCTGCGGAACGCTGCTGGTGAAAGTCTAAACACCATGCCAACTTCGTTCACTTCAAGTTTATCCTTTCCTGCCTTAACTCAGCCCTCTCTTCTGCCAGACAAAACTATTTCTCCTCCTTTATTGACACCCATGCCCATCACCCCCGCCAGCTCTTCCGTACATTCAACTCCCTCCTCAGGCCCCCGGTTCCTCCCCCTCCTCCTTCTCTCACCCCCAACGATCTGGCCTCCTACTTCATTAACACAATTAAATCCATCAGGTCCGACGTCCCCAAAGTCTCTTCCCCCCCTTCTCCAACCCCCCGGCTCTCAACACTCTCTGCTACTCTCCCATCCTTCCCAGCAGTATCCTTAGAGGAGCTCTCCTCCCTCCTCTCAAGTGCTACTCCGGCCACCTGTGCTTCTGACCCCATTCCCTCTCATCTCATGAAATCTCTTGCTCCATCCCTTCTCCCCTCCTTAACTTCCATCTTCAACAGCTCACTCTCCACTGGTTCCTTCCCCTCTGCCTTCAAACATGCCCATGTCTCTCCCATCCTAAAAAAACCCTCTCTTGACCCCACCTCACCTTCTAGTTATCGCCCCATATCCCTCCTACCATTCCTTTCCAAACTCCTTGAACGAGTTGTCTACACGTGCTGCCTAGAATTCCTCAACACCAACTCTCTTCTCGACCCCCTCCAGTCTGGCTTCCGTCCCCTACATTCCACGGAAACTGCCCTCTCAAAGGTCACCAATGACCTCCTGCTTGCCAAATACAACCGCTCATACTCTGTTCTAATCCTCCTCGACCTCTCAGCTGCCTTTGACACTGTAGACCACCCCCTTCTCCTCAACACGCTATCTGACCTTGGCTTCACAGACTCCATCCTCTCCTGGTTCTCCTCCTATCTCTCCGGTCGTTCTTTCTCAGTCTCTTTTGCAGGCTCCTCCTCCCCCTCCCATCCTCTTACTGTGGGAGTTCCCCAAGGTTCAGTGCATGGTCCCCTTCTATTCTCGATCTACACGCACTCCCTTGGTCGTTGCTCCCCCTGGTTTCGGGGACAACGCTCGGCTTCTTACCCTTTCCGGGTCTTCGGACGTCTCCGGACGCGGCCCGCGCGTTCATACCAGGAAGAGTCAGCCAGAGGTTCAAAGCTTGCCATTTATTTGCTATCAGCGGTTACATGGTTGAAAGAGAGAGAGAGCGAGAGAGAGAGAGAGCGAGAGAGAGAGAGGGAGAGAGCGCGCGCATGCGTGCCCCCCCTTTGTCTTGTTCGTCTCTTATACCCCCCATTGCCCGGGGGCAGGGTTTTCTCGGGGGATGGCGTATCGAGGCGTTCGACCGCCCTCCAGCCACTAGCCTAACAACAGCTCTGTCCAGTCACGAAGGGTTTGCTCTGGCTCGCCCCCAGCCACCCATTGCCAACCATCGCTGGCTGCAGATATGGCCTTGAGGTTGCCTCCGAGCCTTGCAGGTGCAAGCTTGTTTTTCTTGCCCTGGTCTCTTTATCTCCTGTTGTTGAGTCTGTTTGGCCTTGAGCCGTTGGGTACGGTTTGTGTGCACATACTGCCTGTCTCATCGCCTTCCCCCGCTCCCTACGCTTGGTGACCTCATTCGCTCCCACGGCTTCAACTATCATCTCTACGCTGATGACACCCAGATCTACATCTCTGCCCCTGCTCTCTCCCCCTCTCTCCAGGCTCGCATCTCCTCCTGCCTTCAGGACATCTCCATCTGGATGTCTGCACGCCACCTAAAGCTCAACATGTCCAAGACTGAACTCCTTGTCTTCCCTCTCAAACCTTGTCCTCTCCCTGACTTTCCCATCTCTGTTGACGGCACTACCATCCTTCCCGTCTCACAAGCGCGCAACCTTGGTGTCATCCTCGACTCCGCTCTCTCATTCACCCCTCACATCCAAGCCGTCACCAAAACCTGCCGGTCTCAGCTCCGAAACATTGCCAAGATCCACCCTTTCCTCTCCATCCAAACTGCTACCCTGCTCGTTCAAGCTCTCATCCTATCCCGTCTGGACTACTGCATCAGCCTTCTCTCTGATCTCCCATCCTCGTGTCTCTCTCCACTTTAATGCATACTTCATGCTGCTGCCCAGATTATCTTTGTCCAGAAACGCTCTGGGCATATTACTCCCCTCCTCAAAAATCTCCAGTGGCTACCAATCAATCTGCGCATCAGGCAGAAACTCCTCACCCTGGGCTTCAAGGCTCTCCATCACCTCGCCCCCTCCTACCTCACCTCCCTTCTCTCCTTCTACAGCCCAGCCCACACCCTTCACTCCTCTGCCACTAATCTCCTCACTGTACCTCGTTCTCGCCTGTCCCGCCATCGACCCCCGGCCCACATCATCCTCCGGGCCCGGAATGTCCTCCCTCTGCCCATCCGCCGAGCTAGCACTCTTCCTCCCTTCAAGGCCCTGCTGAGAGCTCACCTCCTCCAGGAGGCCTTCCCAGACTGAGCCCCTTCCTTCCTCTCCCCCTCGTCCCCCTCTCCATCTCCCCATTTTACCTCCTTCCCTTCCCCACAGCACCTGTATATATGTATATATGTTTGTACAGATTTATTACTCTATTTATTTATTTATTTTACTTGTACATAGCTATTCTATTTGTTTTATTTTGTTAGTATGTTTGGTTTTGTTCTCTGTCTCCCCCTTTTAGACTGTGAGCCCACTGTTCGGTAGGGACTGTCTCTATATGTTGCCAATTTGTACTTCCCAAGCACTTAGTACAGTGCTCTGCACATAGTAAGCGCTCAGTAAATACGATTGATGATGATGATCTTCAAGTCCATAAATGATAAAAGTGTTTGGCAACATACTAATTGTTCATTAGAAACTGTATGGAATAACTGACTTCAACTATCTTTAAAAAATAACTTTCTATGTACACAAAAGGGACTACAATCCTGAGCCACTTTTAATAATTCCCCTGGGAATGGATTTTCATACTTAGTTATGTGTTGTGCAATTAACACATTTATTGATTTACAAACTTTGACTTTATTCCCCAAGTGACTGCTTTTACAGGGAAACACTGGTGAGTTGTCAAAGATGGTGTTACAGTCTGCTGCATCTGCAAATAAGCCTTGGGAAATTATTTGAGTGTTGATAGGAAAAAACATAAATATGTGATCAGGGTCTTAAAAAAAAGAAAAATGGCACTAGGATACCTGATATGCAGAAAATAAGCCAGGGAACCTAAAAGAAAGCACCCTTACCTCTCCTTATCAATTGATTTCCTTTGTTTTAGGGATAATTTTTAGTAGCAAACTCTTGAAAGAACTTGCAGCAGAGATTTGCCTGTGCTTAACCTAGTGATTTAGTGAACAATAGAAAGAAAATATTAGAGAGGAGAGGGAGTCGAGGTTATCCTAGAGGATAGAGCAGTTTGGGTAGGACAAAGATTTGGTGGGATAAAGACTAATTTTGTGGCCTAATAATTCTGTTTTTGGGAGTTAGGAAGGTGCATTAACTATCAGCAGAACATTTAATCAATAATTGCTGCTACACACCTATTTTTTTTCCTAGAAAACACATTTATCAAAGGCTCATTCACACATAGTATTCCTTCCAAAAGACAGTGCTCTGCACACGGTAAGTGCTCAATAAATGTGGTCGAATTTAGTTGCTTCCCTGCTAGGAATTAAAATGGTAGGGACCATCTCTATATCTTGCCGACTTGTACTTCCCAAGTGCTTAGCACAGTGCTCCGCACACAGTAAGCGCTCAGTAAATACGATTGAAAGAATGAACGAGTGAATGATATGGTGTAAGGAGTCTAAATGAAATGAGGGGGGTCACTGCCTTATAGCTTTCAAAATCTGTTGGGAGTTTACAATCTATTTGCTACAAAACCTAAAGCATTTGTAAATTTGAAACAAATTGGAAGCAATACTGATTTGTTACAGGTCTTAATGTGAATATTTATGGAGATCAAAGCTGGATAAAGAATAGGGCTTCTCGGGGAGAGGTCAAGAAACTACAAGACATAAATACCCCATGTGGGACAGGGACGGGTCCAACACAATTTGCTTGTATCCACCCCAGTGCTTAGTATAGTGTCTAGCACATACTAAGCACTTAACAAATACCTTCATTATGATTATTGTTATTATTATTATAAAGACAGAAAGAATCAGAACAGAAGAGAGACTCAATCCATCAACCAATTAATAGAGAGATTGAGGAAGGCAGAGAAATAGAGGTGGATAAAGAAACAGAGTAAATCTATTAATCTGAGAAGAAGTGTGGCTCAGTGGAAAGAGCTCGGGCTTTGGAGTCAGAGGTCACGAGTTCTAATCCCAGCTATGCCACTTATTGGTTGTGTGACTTTGGGCAAGTCATTTAAATTCTCTGTGCCTCAGTTACCTAATCTGTAAAATGGGGATTAAGATTGTGAGCCCCATGTGGGACAACTTGATCACCCTGTATCCCTCCAGCGCTTAGAACAGTGTTGTGCACATACTAAGCGCTTAACAAATACCATCATTATTATTAATCAATCCAAGTATTTATTGAGTGCCTATTATGTGCAAAGTACTTTTCTCAGCACAAGGAAGAGTAGAATAGAATTAGTAGACATCATCCATTTCTCAAGGATCTTAAAGTCCAGATGAGGAGACAGTCACTGGAATACATTAAAGTTAGGCAGTAAGAAATAAAATGAGACAGGAATAGATAAAAACACTTGGGAACAGTCATTGAGAAAGAACTGGGGACAGAGAAAGACAGTGCAGTGGCTACTGGCAAAGTCACACACATACACAAAGTTGCCTATAAAGGCACACATAGTGATAGACAGTCACCAACTCTCATCTAGACACTCTTCAATAGTTGACATCAACCTTCTTCCATTACTGTCATCAGCCGTCTTCCATTTCCATTGCCCCATCTGTCATGGCGATAGTTGCTGGGGCTGCTTGCTCCCTCTAGGTCCCTGGCATGGCTGCCTTGCACACAGAAAAGGCAGTTCAAGAAACCTCTAGGAAACAGCCGGCAGATTTGGTCATGATAGATGTGCTTGGGGCACATATAAAGTGTTTATTATATTGTTATATTGCACTCTCCCAAGTGCCTAGCACAATGCTCTACACACAGTAAGTGCCCAATAAGTCCAATTGATTGATTGATTGTTTGGGGCAGCCATGGCAGGAACAGGAAAGGAAGAGTAAGGCAATGCAATGACAATGAAAGGAAAGAGGAAAGGTAAGAAGGAGGAGACGAAGTGGGTGAGTAGTATTGGCTATCTCTTCTTTACTTACCTGCTACTATTGCTGTCTCCAATGATGTTGTTTTCATGCCCCCTCTCCTGACTTTGAGCTGAGAGAGATGAAACAAGTAGTCCATACTATCACTTTGGGCTCAGGAGACCAGGACTCAAAAATTTGTGACCATCCCATCTGCCATGGTACAAAAGGTCACCTTAGTCTTTATTGTTTATGATACTTTGTTAATCAATCAATCGTATTAATTGAGTGCTTACTGTGTGCAGAGCACTGTACTAAGCGCTTGGGGAGTACAAGTTGGCGACATATAGAGACAGTCCCTACCCAACAGTGGGCTCACAGTCTAAAAACACATCGAGTCCATCAAATCAGCCCCACCACCCACTCGGAGCTGGCCACACAGCAAGTCTGAGATCCCCAATCATCTTGTTGTCGACATTCACTCTCTCCATTACCTAACACCCAGGACCGAGTGCCCGAACCCGCCTTCTCTTACTTCCTGCCCAGGTGGTACTTTTGGCTGCAATGACCCCGCTGGGACAGAGCAGGAACAATGGAACATAGCTCTCACTATGTTGCAGGCACTGCACTAAGCAATAAGCTAGATACAAGGTTATTGGTTTGGACACAGCTCCTGTCACACATGGGGCTCCAAGTTTCACACAGGAAGGAGGAGGATTTAATACCCATTTTATGGATGAGGTGACTGAGGCATAGAGAAATTAAGTGACTTGCCAAAGGCCAAAGAGCAGACAGGGGGTCGAGCTGACATTAGAACCTGGGTTTGCTGACTTACAGGCACAAGCTCTTTCCATTAGGCAACACTTCTTATTTAGTGAATTGCACTCGTAGTGTCATACAACTTATTATTCCTATTTTCTTCTTTAAGGCACCTTTTACCTCCTGATTTCTCAAGCTATAGATCAAGGGATTAGCATGGATCACAGTGGTGTAGAACATGGAAGCAATTTTATCAGTGTCCAGTGAATGATTTGATTTGGGCTGTAAATACATGAAGATGATGGTCCCATAAAATATGGCAACAGATGTTAAATGGGAGGTGCAGATGGTACTTCTCAAGCACTTACTTGATGGTACTGCTCTGCATACGGTAAGCGCTCAATAAATATGATTGAATGAATGAATGAATGAATGAATGAAAAGGCTTTATGTCTCCCTTCAGAAGAGTGGATCCTTACGATGGCCGAGAGAATAAAAATGTAAGAGATGAGGACAATCAGAAGCGAGCCAAGCGTATTAAAACAAGCAAATGTAAAAATCAGCTTCTCTTTGATGTGGGTGTCAGAGCAAGACAATGCTAACAAGGGGATCTCATCACAATAGAAATGATTAATGACATTGGAGTCACAGTAGGAGAAATGATATGTCAGAAATGTGTGAAAAAATCCAACCAAAAATCAGTACAGGTAAGTACCAGCTACCAGTTGGGTGCACAGTTTCCAAGACACCACAGTCATATAAAGAAGAGGTTGGCAGAATGCCACATAACGGTCATATGCCACCCATGCCAGCAGAAAAAGTTATACACCTATAAAAGTGATGAAGCAACATACCTGAATAGCACAGGCTAAGAAGGAAATGTTTTTCAACTCTACAACCAAATCGACCAGCATGCTGAGAGTGATGGAGGAGGTATAACAGAAGTCAACAAAGGCTAAATGGCTTAGGAAAAAGTACATAGGAGTGTGAAGTCGAGGGCTGAGCCCAATTAATCCACTCAGTCCTAGATTCCCCATGACACTGAGTGCATAGATCAATAGAAAAAGCACAAAAAGGATGACCCTCATCTGTATGCTATCTGTGAGACCCGCCAGAATGAACTCCATTGCTCCAGAATAGTTACCTTGCCCCATGAGATCCTCCAGATTTCCCAGACCTTAACCCAAGAGGTGGTATTTTATTAACGAAGCAAGAGTTAGGAGGTGTGTGATTCTCTCAGGCCAACGGAATAACATTTAGAACAACATAACAAAATAACATTTAGTTTAAAGTAAACTTCCCCCTCCCAATATATTTGTAGACAGTCAACCACCAAAGCATCTACTTGTAGTAATAGTAGAAGCAGTAGTACCATTTATTGATACAGAGAAGTAGTGTGGCTCAGTGGAAAGAGCACGGGCTTGAGAGTCAGAGGCCATGGGTTCTAATCCTGGCTCCACCACTAGTCTGCTGTGTGACTTTGGACAAGTCACTTAACTTCTCTGTTACCTCATGAGTTACCTCATCTGTAAAATGGGGATTAAGACTGTGAGCCCCACGTGGGACAACCTGATCACTTTGTATCCCCCAGGATTTAGAACAGTGTTTCGTACATAGTAAGCACTGAACAAATGCTATTATTATTATTACTATTACTATTATTATTATTATTATTCATTGAGTGATCATTTGGTGTGATGTACTGTTTAGGGACTTGGCGAGGACGGAATAAAGAATTTTAGAAGAAGTAACAGACCTTCTGATCCAGAAAATTAGGGATATTGATTATCTTCAGGTCATTAGTAATCTTCCAAGTGCGAGAGTGAACTCGTCGAAACTTACTTGAACAGGTAAATGTTTTCTTCTCATTTACAGGTTAGCACAAAGTAGTTTGTGTCCGTTGGTTGGTGCAGCCTTGCTAAGGATAGGGATTTCATTAGTTCCCAAATATTCTTCAGAAACTCCGGCAACTTTATAATGAGATGAACTCCTTCTCCTGGGAAATTATGTCAAGACTTCATTTTGTGGATGGAAAAGAAACCATTTACCTTGGAGAGAAGTATAAACAAATTTCACCAGAGGAACTGTGAAGATGAAAGGCTTATTACTGAAGAGTTCTTGAGCCTGCCAAGGCACTGAACTACAGCCATAAGCCCCGAGTGGAAAGTCACTCATACCCCCTCACCTCCTCCTCTAGCCTCCATCTGAAGCAGGTATGTTCCTGCTACAGACCCCTCCTCTAACCTCCGTTTGAAGCAGGAGAGTGCCTGCTACAATTGGAGAATCATCCCTGGGCAAAATGGCTTGCACAGTCTGCTGCTCCACTTCCTTCCAAGATGGCTCTTAAATCTCAGGGAGCCAGCTCACTGGAAAATGAGCCCGACATCGAATTGTTAGTAATACACATAGTTTCTCCTCTGACACTCCATGTGAGAGATGTAGGAATTCTTGGGGTAACTCCCCAAGCTGGGTAAGGTGGAAAAATCCATTATTGCCTTTTATTCACATCTATAGGAATCTCCTTTTGCAGTCTCAAGCCACCCCATTTTCCCCTTAGGCACAGAGGGTTATCAGGCTCAACATTGTTTTTCATGTTGGGTCTTTTTCTCTTCAGTTTTCAAGTAAGCTTTTCATGGGAAATATTTGTGGAGTCAGTAGTGGACGTGAGCAGGGATGAGGATGATTTTGAAGTTCCCCAAAATACTAGACAGAAACCACCTTTTAAAAATCATCACCAATGAAAGAGGACTGGATGTGTAGCTACTGGATTTGTAGCTCTGTGCACAGGAAATTGTAATCATAATTTAATTCCTTCCTTTGATTAACCTATTTATAAATATTCTTCTGTATCTCTTCCATTGGAGTGTGAACAGTTGAGTAGGGAATCTGTCACTTTTCTGTTTTTCATTTCCTAGGCGCTTAGGAGAGGACATTGCATCCAGTGGGCACTCAGTAAATATTACTGCAATGGCTACTACTATGATTTGAGAACCAAGTAAGATTTTCCTGGCTTATTAACAATAATAATAATGATAGTATTTGTTAAGCACTTACTATGTTTCAAGCACTGTTTGAAGCACTGGGGTAGGTATACACTAATCAAGTTGGACACAGTCCCTGTCTCACATGGGGCTCACAGTCTTAATCCCCATTTTACAGATGAGGTAACTGAGACACAGAGAACTTAAATGACTTGCACAAGGTCACGCAGCAGACAAGTGGCAGAGCTGAGATTAGCACTCAGGTCCTTCTGTATAAACAAGAGTTGTTTCGTCAACTGCAACAGAGAAAGTAAAGTGCTCTGGTACAGTGCTCTGCACACAGTATGCGCTCAATAAATATGATTGAATTGAATTGAATTCATTTCTGATTCCCAGGTCAATGCTCTATCCACGAGGCCATGCCCTTTCCCACAAGCAACATCTGAAGAGGACTGCTTAAGCTTTTCTCCTGAATGGCCCCCTTTGCTAGGGTTTTGGCTTATCCTTATGCAAAGGAAAGGTTGAGATCCTTATAAATCCTTATTCTATCAATCTGGTATAAGAAGACTGAAATCTCACGACAAGAATGCTCGCAAGAATGTCACCTTTTCTTGTGGATAGTAGACTCCTCACTTTTCTTGGCAAGTCGCAGAATTTGTAGTTAGGGTCATTTTCAGAGGAGGAATGTGTAAACTCATTGGGGGCAGGGAATGTGTCTGTTTATTGTATTGTACTCTGCCAGGCACTTAGTACAGTGCTCTGCACACAGTAAGCACTCAATAAGTATGATTGAAATAAAAGTGAGGAATTGTCAGGTAGCCTCATAGTTATTATTATTATTAACATTATGGTATTTGTTAAGCACTTACTATGCGCAAGCACTGTTATAAGCTCTGGTTGGCACATTGACCAAAAAATGTTTAAATTTTTGTCATTTGTCATTTTTGTAATCACTGCCATATTTTGCTAGCATGACTATAAATCTCTAGACGGTAAGCTCGATGTGGTCAGAGAATGTGTCTGCCAACTCTGTTTTATTGTACTCTTCCAGTGTTTAGTACAGTGCTCAGCACATAGTAAGGGCTCAATAAATGCCATTGATTGATTGATTGATTCAAGCTAGTTACTTTCTCTGTTGCGGATGATGAAATAATTCTTGTTTACACATAACACCCTCCTTTGTAGCTTAACTATTTAAGGCAGAAGCCAGATATTGTGCCATCTCAATTATATCATTATGGATATTAATTACCAGGAAATCACACAAATTCAGTAAAGCCTAACATACCTCAGTACTGGAAGTTATGAAATCTCCAAAATCATCAGTCCCTAGCAGAAGTCCTTCCCCATACTTCTTTAACTCTTTCACTCTTATCTGGATAATTTAGAGGGCAATTCCTTTAGGAAGGCAGTCGGTTTTTAACCATTACTTCAAAGCATAGGTTACATTATGGAAAAATGAGCAAACCAGTTTCTTCTTCTTTCAAATACTCCTGATAAAAATGCAGATTACACGGGATAAACTATATATTGAAATATATTCTGCTTGGAATATGGTTCCTGAAAGACTCATCAGAGAATGTGTAAAGTAAACAGTGCATAACCCAGAAGCATACCTTAATAAGGATTTTAAATAGCATATCCCAGTGGGCCAAGAGTCACAAAGACATTTGAAAGTGGAAACTGAGGAATTGCAAGCTCTTCTCTGTATTGTAAGCTCATAATTGGGAGGGAATATGACTGCTAATTTATCTTGTGCCCTGCAAATAGTAAATGCTCAATAAATACCATTGATTGATTGATTATGTGGTAAAAATCAATCAGTAGTATTTAACGAGTGCTTAGTGTGCATAGGGCACTGTATTAAGCATTTGGGTGAATACCATAGAGTACCACAGGCTGCCTTCCCTGAAAGGGCTTTAAACAGCTTTCAAAATGAAATGTCACCACAGGTAGGAAAGAATAAAACCAAAGAAGGTGATGAAAGATTACTGCAGCAGGGCACCCCTTCCTACTCCTGCCTCAACCCAAGTGGACCTCTTCTTTATGCTGCATGCTTGGGGTTTTGCAAAGGTTCTGAGGCCATATGTAGTACACTGCATCTGTGGAAGGTAGACTGGGTAAAAATAATGATAATAATTATGGTATCAAGCTCTTACTATGTGACAATCACTGTCCTACGCACTGTGGTAGATAAAAGGTAATCAGGTTAGACACAGTCCCTAACCCATATGGGGATCATAGCCTTAATTCCCAGTTTACAGATAAGGTAACTGAGGGACAGAAAAGATCCAATCTAATCCAATTAGAGCCCAGGGCCTTCTGACTCCTAGGCCTGTACTTTATCCATTAGGTCCTGCTGCTTCTTTAGCTGCCCCATATACCCCCACCCCCACCCCCTCACATACTCCACAGCCCCTTATGCAATTGAAAGAGTTGATTATGACTTGACAATAAAACTGTCTATTAAACCCTTAATATGTGTCAACCACTCTTCTCAAAAGGTAATCACTTCAGATAAAGTTTCTGCCCCATGTGGAACTCACACTCTAAGAGAGAAAGACAGTTTTCATTTAGTAAGAATTTTCTACTGCTGAAAATTTTGTTACTATGATTTTAAGAGAATTATTTCTTATTAGAAAATCCTTTCTGAATTGCTAGTTATTGGAAAGTTGCTCTTTTCTATACTCAGCATTTTAAAGTCATTTTTAGTAACAGCAACTCTATCAAAATTCTCTCTTATCTTTTCCATGTAGGGGATATAAGCAAATTCAGGGTGCTTAATTTTATAAGGAGTTGTCATTAAGATCCAATCTTGTTCACTTGCTTTGAGATTCTGAAAAGTAATTCAATTGAATTTCATTTGAATTTCATCTTATAGAAATTGAATTTCATTTCCAACGTTTAATGTGGTGTCTTTCAAAGCCTATTATTGCTTGGGATTAGTGAATGTTAAGTAGGTATATCAAATATCACAAACTCTTCTTGTTTCAGTGTTCCTGGTTGACAAATTTTATTACAATTCATAAGCAAACATTTTGAACATAAAACTTCCTAGGAAAATTCTAATGCCTTGACTAGTTCCTATATTATATATATTTATATATTAGTACAGTGCCAAGCGCTTAGTACAGTGTTCTGCACACAGTAAGCGCTCAATAAATACGATTGATTGATTGATTGATATACTCCATTGTGATTTGGTTTAAAATATTTTAATATTAATGTTTTTGTCTGTTTCTCTTTTTTTCCCACCATTGGAAAAATTTCAAGTCAATTCACCTGTGCTGTATTTGACCAGAATTTTTTTTCGCAGCCCTGAATTTCTGGTCCAATCATCATCATCATCATCATCATCATCATCATCATCATCATCATCATCATCATGATGCTTGCTAAGCATATACTATATGCTAAACACTGTAATAAGTGCTGAAGTAGATGCAAGATAATCAGGTCCCACAGAGAGCTCATAGTCTAAGTAGGAAGGAGTAGAATTTATCCCCATTTTACAGATGAGGCAACTGAAGCCTAGAGAAGTGAAGTGACTTGGTCAAGGTCACACAGCAGACAAGTGGCAGAACTCGGGGCCTTTTGATTCCAGACCTGTCTTCTTTCCACTAGGCCATGCTGCTTCTCATGCTGGTCTACCCACCTACCCTAAATGGACATACAAATGGATTAATTTAAGGACGGATAACATAGTGCAATTGTCCCAGACGTTGGAGCCAATGTAGATGTTGGCTTCCAGAAGTATCCCAGACTGCCCTGCCTGTAGGGTAAGAGACATTGGTCAATTCATAAGTCACAGGAGCAAGATGACTTTTCCCAAGGAAACTGCACTGGGGTTACTGATAATGGTGATCTTTATTAAGAATTTATTATGAGTCAAGCCCTGGGGCAGATACAGAAAAATCAGATTGTACACAGTCCCTTCTCACCTGGAGCTCACAGTCTAAGGGGGAAGGAAAACAAGTATTTAATCCCTATTTTATCCCTATGTTACAGATGAGGAAACTGAGGCATAAAGAAGTAAAGTGACTTGCCCAAGGTTAAATAACAGGTAAGGAGTGGAGCTGGGACTAGAGCCTAGGTCTCGTAACTCCCATTCCTGTGCTCTTTCCACAAAGCTATGCTTATTCCTACCTTTTCCTAACAGTGTTAGGAAATTGGGCAGACTTCTGTCACTCCATTGTACCTCAAACTGAGGGAAATATGTCTGGGCAGAAGGCAGAAATTCAGAGCAGATTTAAATATTCTGCTTCGTGCTTGACTAGTGCCCAGGATGAGATAACGAAGCTTTATTTTCATGTCAAATATCTAATTGACTGGAACATTTGAAAATGACTGAAAACTCCTTTTGATGTGGTGCAAATTTCTGATCATGGTCCTTTTCTAATTCCCCAGCTTCATTATCTGATCTTTATATTAAAAGGAAACAGTCCAGAGATGTCTTCAACAGTATTCTGGTCTTATTATTAAAGTGTTTTTATTGAGCAGACTTTAGGATTTCAAGAGTTTGAAATGTAGGCAACAAGCAGTGAGAGTTCTTTCCAGGGCCTTCTTCACCTCCCGGTTTCTCAGACTGTAGATCATGGGGTTCAGCATAGGAAGCACCTGGGTGTAAAACACGGAGACAATTTAATCTGTTACGAATGAATGACTAGCTGGTGGCTGCGTGTACATAAAAATCAGAGTCCCGTAGAAAAGAGTCACCCCCACTAGGTGGGAACCACAAGTAGAGAAGACTTTGTGTCTGCCTTGGGCAGAACGGATCTTTAGGATGGTAGAGATGATGAAGATGTAGGAGATCAGGACAACCAGGAGGGAGAAAATCAAAAGGAAAGTAGAATCCCCCAAAATGAAATACTCTATGACATGAGTGTCAGAACAGGACAACGCCAGGATAGGTAGGATATCACAGTAGAAATGATCGATGACATTATCGCCACAGAAGGACAACCGAAATGTGAAGACAACCAAGAACAGGGCGACGGCCAAGCTATAGATGTAGGAAATGGCAAACAAAAGAGTGCAAACTTTCTCCGAGACGATGACCTTGTAGAGCAGAGGATTGCAGATTGCTACATAGCGGTCGTAAGCCATCGCAGACAGGAGGAAAATTTCGGTAATGATAAAAGTAATGAAACAACAAAATTGCATGGCACAGAGGTAGAAGGAAATAGATTTTCTCTCCTCCAGCAAATTGACAAGGAATTGGGGGCCCACAGCTGTGGAATGACCAACATCAACCAAAGCCAAGTGGCCAAGAAAAAAGTACATGGGAGTTTGAAGTCGAGAATCAGTCCTGGTCAGGAAGATGAGGCCCAGGTTCCCCACGACTGTGGTACAATAGATAAGCAGAAACACGACGAAGAGAGGGATCTGCAGCTCTGGAAGGTTTGTGAGCCCGGTGAGAATGAACTCACTCAGCTGGGAATGATTTCCCTCAGTCATGATTCCCAGGGTGGGTATCTGTAGCTGGAGAAAACAGAGCAGTCTAAGTATTATCCTTCACGTTTTAGCTCACATTCATTCAGGAAGGAGAGGTAAAAGGCATTTCTATAGAGCACCTGCAATTAATATTTTTTTTCACCTTAAAGAAAAGTTATTCTAGTCCCTTGACTGTGAGCTCATTGTGGACAGGGAATGTGTGTGTTTGTTTTTTGTATTGAACTCTCCCAAGTGTTTAGTACAGTGCTTTGCACAAAGGAAGTACTCAATAAATACGACTGAATGATTGAATAGTCCTTCTTGGATCTCGAACAGTTTGAGGTTCCACACCTTTTAATTTTCCCAGTTCTTTAGCAGGTTACTGTTAACATAAAACAAGTATAGAAAAAACTAATGAAGAGCTATCCCCACTCTGGTATACGATGTGGAAAAGATTAGGGACCTGCGGTCAACAAGTATCAGTGGTAGCATTCATTGAGTACCCATTTGGTGTGGTTCAGTGTACTAAATGCTTGGGAAGTACAGACAATAAAAGTGAAATGTTCCTTGCCCACAAAAAGCTTACATCCTACCGGGGGAAGCAAACTTAAAAATAAGTACAGAATATTTTTTATAATTTTGTGGGCTGTTTAAATTTATTCAAAAGAGAGCATTTCCTTTCTACTTTGATTAGGGCAGTTACGTCATACGCCTAATACGTGGTTCTCAAAATAAACAGAAACTTTCTTGGTGAAAAACCTCAACACATCAGATAATCAAGACTCTAAGTAATGACCTTGGCATTGAATAAATCCAAAGTTCATAACAGAATGAACATGCTTGTGTGAGTTCTTAGATGAGAATTCACCAAGAAGCATAGATTCAACTCCCTTCTCATGTCCAACAGTGACTCTCCCCTGCTTCAAATCCTTAGAGAAGCAGCTTGGCTCAGTGGAAAGAGCCCGGGCTTGGGAGTCAGAGGTCGTGGATTCTAATCCCGGCTCTGCCACTTGCCTGCTGTGTGACTTTGGGCAAGTCATTTATCTTCTCTATGCCTCAGTTACCTCATCTGTAAAATGGGGATTAAGACTGTCAGCCCTTCGAGGGACAACCTGATTACCTTGTATCTACACCAGCACTTAGAACAGTGCTTGGCACATAGTAAGAGCATAAGAAATACCAACATTATTATTATTATTGAAGGCACATCTCCTCCACGAGGCCTTTCCTGACTAAACCCTCATTTCCTCTTCTCCCACTACCTTCTGCATCACCCTATTCCCTTTATTCATCCCCCTTCCTAGCCCCACAGCACTTATGTACATATCTGTAATTCTGTAATTGAGAAGCAGCGTCGTTCAGTGGAAAGAGCACGGACTTAGGAGTCAGAGGTTGTGGGTTCTAATCCTGGGTTTGCCACTTATCAGCTGTGTGACTTCGGGCAAGTCACTAAACTTCTCTGTGCCTCAGTTACTTCATCTGTAAAATGGGGATTAAGATTGTGAGGCCCACATGGGATAACCTGATTACCTTGTATTTACCCCAGTGCTTAGAACAGTGCTTCGCGCACTCATTCAATCGTATTTATTGAGCTCTTACTGTGTGCAGAGCACTGTACTAAGCACTTAACAAATGTCATCATTATGATTATTAATTCCCTTATATTAACGTCCATCTCCATTTGCTCGTTCAAGCTCTCATCCTATCCTGTCTGGACTACTGCATCAGCCTTCTCCCTGATCTCCCATCCTCGTATCTCTCCCCACTTCAATCCATACTTCACGATGCTGCCCGGATTGTCTTTGTACAGAAACGCTCTGGGCATGTTACTCCCCTCCTCAAAAATCTCCAGTGGCTACCGATCAATCTGCGCATCAGGCAGAAACTCGTCACCCTCGGCTTCAAGGCTCTCCATCCCCTCGACCCCTCCTACCTCACCTCCCTTCTCTCCTTCTACAATCCAGCCCGCACCCTCTGCTCCTCTGCCGCTAATCTCCTCATCGTGCCTCGTTCTCACCTGTCCCGCCATCGACCCCCGGCCCACGTCATCCCTCGGGCCTGGAATGCCCTCCCTCTGCCCATCCGCCAAGCTAGCTCTCTTCCTCCCTTCAAGGTCCTACTGAGAGCTCACCTCCTCCAGGAGGCCTTCCCAGACTGAACCCCTTCCTTCCTCTCCCCCTCGTCCCCCTCTCCATCCTCCTCATCTTACCTCCTTCCCTTCCCCACAGCACCTGTATATATGTATATATGTTTGTACATATTTATTACTCTATTTATTTATTTATTTCACTTGTACCTATCTATTCTATTTATTTTATTTTGTTAGTATGTTTGGTTTTGTTCTCTCTCTCCCCCTTTTAAACTGTGAGCCCAGTGTTGGGTGGGGACTGTCTCTATATGTTGCCAGCATGTACTTCCCAAGCGCTTAATACAGTGCTCTGCATACAGTAGGCACTCAATAAATACAATTGATTGATTGATTGATTGATTGATTGATCTCCCCCTCTAGATTCTAAGCTCACTGTGAGTAGGGGTTGTGATGGTTTATCATTAGATTGTACTATCCTAAGTGCTTAGTACAGTGCTCTGCACAATGTAAGCATCTATAAATATGGTTGACTGACTGACAAACTCAGGTCTCAAGAGAAATTAGATCCTTAGATGAGTGTATATAAAGCACATGCAAAGGCCAGTCCATTTAGCTAACATTAGTGCTAATATGTGGGGAGAGCACAGATGTTTGGTATAGGTGGAGTGCTGGCCAGCCACTTTGGCAATCAGTTTCCTCATTGGGATACAGACAAGAATTGCCCTTTAGAGATTCTTGGGGGGATGGAGGGAAGTGAAGTTAGTGATCACATACCTCTTTAAAGAAATAGGTGGCATCAAGAAAGGGGACAGCAGTGGCTGCCCAGAAAAGCTTGCCAGAGATAGGTGAGCCCCAAGAACAGTGTTCCTTTTTATTGTCATGCCCTAGTGGAAAGAGAATGGGCCTGGAAGTCAGAGGATGTGGGTTCTATACCTGGCTCCACCACTTGTCTACGTATAACCTTGGGCAAGTTGCTTAACTTCTCTATACCTCAGTTACCTCATCTGTAAAATGAGGATTTAGACCATAAGCCACATGTAGGACAGGGACCGTGTCCAACCTGAGAATCTTGTATCTACCCCAGTGCTTAGAATAAACAATTCTTGGAACATTGTAAGCACTTAACACATACCACAATTATTATTATTATTATTATTATTATTGTTATTATTGTTATTATTATCAACCAAACATAGCTTTCGTGCTGGCCTCTGTCCACCTTTCCTCAACCATACGTATCTTGGGCTTGTGGATAAGGAACATGCCTATCATCTGTTATACTGAACTCTCCCAAGCACTTTGTACAATGCTGTGCACACAGCAGTCACTCTAGAAAAATACTTATTATTTTTATTAAACAGTTATGTTCTAGCACTGTGGTAAGCATCGCGGTAGGTACAGTACAGTCAGATCATACACAATCTCTTTTCCATATGGGGCTCACAGTCTATGAAAGGAGGAGGGAAAATAGGCATTTTATTCCCATTTTATAGAAGAGGAAACGGAGACACAGAGAAGATAAGAGAAGCAGCGTGGCTCAGTGGAGAGAGCACGGGCTTTGGAGTCAGAGGTCATGGGTTCAAATCTCTGCTCCACCAACTGTCAGCTGTGTCACTTTGGGCAAGTCACTTAGCTTCTCTGGGCCTCAGTTTCCTCATCTGTAAAATGGGGATTAAGACTGTGAGCCCCCCGTGGGACAGCCTGATCACCTTGTAACCTCCCCAGCGCTTAGAACAGTGCTTTGCACATAGTAAGTGCTTAATAAATACCATTAAAAAAAGTTAAGACTGTTGTCACACATCCGATAAGTGGTGGAGCTGGGATTAGAACTCAGGTTTCCTGATTCCCAGCCCTGTGCTCTTGCCATTAAGCCATGCTACCTCCCTGACCTAGAGCTGACCCTGATCATAGATATCTTGATTTGCCTTTGCATCATTTCAGTCCCAAATAAAATCAAGGATTTCCAAGTGACTTTAGGAGCATCTCAATAAAACCCCAGTGAGACTCATAGATCAAATAAAATCCACAATCAGAAAAGCAATTCTATAAGCCACAGGGATTGGGTCTTCCAACACTGTTGTACTCTTTCAAGTGATTAGAACAGTACTCTGCACAAAAGGAAGATAAGATTATCCTATCAGGACTGAAGTAGAATAGAAAAGAAGAGAAGAGAAGCAGCGTGGCTCTATGGAAAGAGCATGGGCTTTGGAGTCAGAGGTCATGGGTTCAAGTCCCAGCTCCACTTGTCAGCTGTGTGACTTTGGGCAAGTCAGTTAACTTCTCTGGGCCTCAGTTACCTCATCTGTAAAATGGGGATTAAGACTCTGAGCCCCCTTCAGACAACCAGATCACCTTGTAACCTCCCCAGCACTTAGAACAGTGCTTTGCACATAGTAAGTGCTTAATAAATGCCATTATTATTATTATTATTAAGTAAAGAGTGAAAATATGAAGGTCTAATGTCAATATTAGAGAAAAAGACTGGGAGAGACAACATATATTAAGGTCAATTAGAACAAGAAGACAATATGAAGTATTAATAATAATGGTATTTGTTAAGCACTTACTATGTGCCGAGCACTGTTCTAAGCACTGGGGTAGATACAAGGTAATCAGGTTGTCCCAAGTGGGGCTCACAGTCTTTATCCCCATTTTCCATATGAGGTAACTGAGGCCCAGAGAAGTGAAGTGACTTGTCCAAGGCCACACAGCAGATAGGTGGTGGAGCTGGGATTAAAATACATGCCCTCTGACTTCCAAGCCCATACTCTTTGCTCTGATCCACGCTGCTGCTAAAGCATTAATAATTAATGTAAAATATTAGTATCAAGCATGCAAGTAACTGTGATGATATTATTTGTTGTCATTTATGTTAAATGTTTATTTTAAAGGAGAATTTAGCTGTGTTCACCTTTAAGGAAATTCCTGTAGAAGGAAGTACTGGAGCAGAAGACAAAATGGCAGCAGCAGCAGCATGTCAGCTCATAAAGACAGAAAACATATCTTCCCACCACTTATTTGTAATTCTGAAAAATATGAATTACCTCTCAATTAATGGAAAAGTATTTCAATAATGATGGCAGCATTTTGTCCTGAATGAAGCAAACCCTAAATATTTTCCTTGAAGTGAGTTAGATAACTTATCTCATCAAGTAAGCATTTGGTTTGGTTCTGAATATTAAAAAAAATGCAAAACGAAACCTGGCAATCTGACTGACTTGAGGAGGAGAAGTTGTTTTTCCTCGTTCAGTTGGTTCTTGCTTGAAGGTGCTGGAGCATCTTATTTGTTTCTGCTTCCCTCTAGGGATCTCAGTCTTGCCCCCTGTTCCCAGGGTACAGTGGAATCACAAAGGGAATGCCAGCTCCCTGGGAGCAGAAGAAGGATGTTGATCCTAATTAGACAGCACCCTAATCTGTAATCCTTAAATAATCAACGTTCAAGGACTTTCCTCTTTGAGAACTAGGGAATTGATTGCTCTCAGTAACTTAAACGTCCCAGGGCAAAATAAAACAAATATCCAGGATACTTAGACTGTGAGCCCCAAGTGCTCAACCTAATTTTCTAATATCTTATCTTAGTGGTTAGTACAGTGCTTGGCACATGGTAAGTGCTGTATAATAAGTTATTTTTATCATTGTCAGCCCATGCAAAGTTAAATTGAGTGAGGAGAATTGCTTGATGCATTTGGACAAATGATGTGATATATTTTGGGCTAGATAGTCCTAGTAACTAGCTGTATACATTACTGGTCCAGTGTGGAAGGAATCTTCAGTATTTATATTGATTGAGGGCTACTCTTCTGAATGTGTCCATCCAGACCCACATTATCTCAAGAAATCTCACCTCAAAATGCATTTGGATTTGAATTATCCTTTAACATTCAGATATTTTGAGTGGTGGATTTATTTGCTCTGGAAGATTCACTTCAAGATGCCATTTTAGACCCCGATTATCATGGCAATATATACATTAATATAGTCACTCCTGCATGCTTGAAGAAAACGATGTATCTTATTACCTATTGTGATTCTAGGATTGGAGAGGACATTCTGTCATGAATGGGGAACTTGGTAAAGATGGGGAAAAGTTATAGGGGGATAAATAATAGTGATGATAATTCTGGTATTTGTTAAGTGCTCACTATATGGCAGACACTTTAGTAAGTGCTGGGGTGGATACAAGCAAATCGGGGTGGATGCAGTCCCTGTCCCACGTGTTGCTCACAGTCTCAATCCCCATTTTACAGATGAGGAACTGAGGTTTAGAGGATTTAAGTGATTTGCCCGAGATCACACAGTAGACAAGTGGCAGAGCCGGGATAAGAACCCATGACCTTCTGACTTCCAGGCCCACACTTTATCCACTATGTCATGCTGCTCCTAACGATCATTTTCCTAGACAGAGAAGAGTTGCTAGGAATTATTGTTAGGACATGTTCAATTTATCAGTTTCATCTGATAAATCTGGTATCTCTTTTCTACTTAGACTATGAGCCCCATGTGGGACAGGGACTGTATCCAACCTGATTAACTGATATATACTGTAGCACTGCTTAGTACATAGTAAGCAACTAACAAATACCAAAGTTTGTTAGCATTATTATTATTATTACTATCATTATTATGCTTTCATAAATGATCTGGAATAGAGAATGCATAGTGAAATCTCTGAGTTAGCATGGTAGTTTTTAAGACAGAATCTGAGGCAATACTAGTAGTATGTAGCTCCAAAACTTATTTTAATCCATCCTATGCAACTGTTACTCATGAGTTTGGTATACAGGGTTAGGCTTACTTTATGTAGTTGTTATTTTTTGCATTGGTTTGCAAAGTATTTCTTCATTAATTTATATTTTTAATAGAAAGATACAAAAAGAGGCAAGCATTCAATAAATCAGTACTATTTATTGAGCACCTACTGCATGCAGAGCACTGCTCTAAACCTTTAGGAGAGTACTATTGAGTAGCAAATATGATCCATGTCGTCAAGGAGTTTATAATGTAGAGGAGAGACAGACACTAAAATGAATATGGGAGGAAATAATATCTATCAATCAATTAATCATATTTATTGAGCACCTGCTGCGTGCTTCGAATTGTGCCTTAAAGGCACAGTTTGTATTCTGAGAGATTCAGATTTGAAATCCCTCTTAAACCCTGCCCTCTCCCTGACTTTCCCGTCACTGTTGATGGCACTACCATCCTTCGTGTCTCACAAGCCCACAACCTTGGTGTCATCCTCGACTCTGCTCTCTCGTTCACCCTTCACATCCAATCTGTCACCCAAACCTGCCGGTCTCACCACCGCAACATCGCTAAGATCCACCCTTTCTTCTCCATTCAAACTGCTACCCTGCTGGTTCAACCTCTCATCTTATTCTGACTGGATTACTGCATGAGTCTCCTCTCTGATCTCCCATCCTCCCATCTCTCCCTGTCTCTCCCCACTTCAGTCTATACTTCACGTTGCTTCCCGGATCATCTCTGTGCAGAAACGCACAGGGCATGTTACTCCCCTCATCAAAAATCTCCAGTGGCTACCATTCAACCTATGCATCAAGCAAAAACACCTCACTCTAGGCTTCAAGGCTCTCCATCACCTTACCCCCTCCTACCGTACCTCCCTTCTCTCCTTCTACAGCCCAGCCCGCACCTTCCATTGCTCTGCTGCTAGCCTCTCACTGTGCCTCGTTCTCGCCTGTCCCGCCATTGACCCCCGGCCCACGTCCTCCCCCTGTCCTGGAATGCCCTCCCTCCGCACATCTGCCAAGCTAGCTCTCTTTCTTCCTTCAAAGCCCTACTGATTGCTCACCTCCTCCAGGAGGCCTGCACAGACTGAGCCCCTTTTTCCTCTCACCTTCCCCATCCCCCCGCCCTACCTCCTTCCCCTCCCCACAGCACCAGTATATGTTTGTACAGCTTTATTACTCTATGTATTTTACTTGTACATATTTACTATTCTATTTATTTTGTCAATGATTTGCATCTAGCTTTACTTCTATTTATTCTGATGAATTGATACCTGATCACATGTTTTGTTCTGTTGTCTGTCTCCCCCTTCTAGACTGTGAGCCCCTTGTTGGGTAGGGAAGGTCTTCATATGTTGCCAACTTGTACTTCCCAAGTGCTTAGTACAGTGCTCTGCACACAGTAAGCGCTCAATAAATACGATTGAATGAATGAATGAGTGAATGATATCCTGGATGGGAAAAAAATCATGGTAAATGTCCTCTAATTCCCATTTTAGAGCTGGGAAAATTGAGTCGGACAGGAGCAAAGTGAATCATGCAAGGTGATCCAGGCACACTGTCCCTTATCCCAGCACTATAACCACTAGAATAGGTTCTCCTATTAATGACAAAATTTAGCTGCCAGTAAATTCTTCGCCAAAAATTTCTTAAAGCTATGTGCACATCCTGGTTCCTCAGGCTGTAGATCAGAGGGTTCAGCATAGGGATAATCTCTGTATAGAATACAGCGATCACTTTATCTGTTTCCAGAGAGTAACTGGAGCTGGGCCTTAGGTACTTGAAGAGTTTCGTCTTGTGGTAAATGCTCACGGCAGCCAAATGAGCTGCACATGTGGAGAAAGCCGTGCACTTGCCTGCGGTAGAGTTGATTCTGAGGGTGGTGCTGAGAATAGCAGTGTGGAAGGTCAGGATGGCTATCACTGTGATGATCTCACTGAAAAGGACAAAGTTGAAAAGCAGCAGTTTGGTAAGGGAGGTATCCGAACAAGAGAGTCATAACAGAAGAGTAATGTCGCAGAAGAAATGGTTGATTTCATTAGAGCCTCAGAAGGTAAATGAAAAAGTTGAAATCTGTATGTAGGGCTGAATGAAGAAAGCCACCTATGTAGTAACCAAGGAGTGACCAAGGAGACACACGTTTTTGGATGCATTATAATTAGATACATTAATGGATTACAGATGGCCACGAAGCAGTCGTAGGACATGGCTGCCAGAAGGCAACATTCAGTAGCTTCCAGAGCTATAAAGAAATACATCTGGGCTGCACATCCAGCAAAAAAAAAAAAAAGACTGTCTTCTCTCCTAAAAGATCTGTTAGCATTTTGGGCAGGGTCACAGTGGAATAGCAAATGTCTAAGAAGACATTTCTAGACTGTGAGCCCGCTGTTCGGTAGGGACCATCTCCATATGTTGCCAACTTGTACTTCCCAAGCGCTTAGTACAGTGCTCTGCACACAGTAAACGCTCAATAAATCTCATTGAATGAATGAATGAATGAATGAATGAACAAATTGCTGAGAAAAAAAGTACATGGGTGTGTGGAGGTGGGCAACAATCCAGATTAATAACACCATCTCCAGGTTTCCCATCGGTGTAAAGACATAAATCGTTAGGAATAGCACCCCAACAGGACAGTCCAAAGCGATGGGTTATCAGTCAATCCCACAAATATGAAGCCCGTCACTGCAGTGTGATTGTCCCTCACCATTTCAGCATTGATTACATGGGGGAAAATAAGTTGAAAAAAAAAAGATATATTGGAATGATTACCGAGCAGCTAGAAACCAGCTGCCCAGAGCACCAGGCAAAATGGTAAAGAGCTGATTCTTTAGGGTTTTTTTATGGTATTTGTTAAGGACTTATTATGTGCCAGGCCCTCTATTAAGCACTAGGGTAGATGCATTCTAATTAGGTTGGACAAGTCCATGTCCCACATGGAGTTGACAGTCTTAATCCCCATTTTACAGATGAGGTAACTGAGTCACAGGGAGGTTAAATAATAATAATAATAATAACAATGGCATCTGTTAAGCACTTACTATGTGCCAAGCACTGTTCTAAGCACTGGGGTAGATACAAGATAATCAGGTTGTCCCACGTGGGGCAGTCTTAATCCCAATTTTACAGATGAGATAACTGAGGCACAGAGAAGTTGAATGACTTGCCCAAAGTCACACAGCTGACAAGTGGCAGAGCCGGGTTTAGAACCCATTACCTCTGACTCCCAAGCCCATGGTCTTTCCATTAAGCCATGCTGCTTCTCGTTGACTTGCCCAAGGTCACACAGTAGACAAGTGACATAGCTGGGATTAGAACCAAGGTCCTTCTGACTCCCAGACCTATTCTCTAATAATTAGCCAGTATGGTTCATTTTTATCTCTGACCCTTACATGGGAACAATTCTACTGAATTGATAGAGAAGCAGCATGTCTCTGCCAATTATCTGCTGTGTGACCTTGGGCTAGTCACTTCACTTCTCTGAGCCTCAGTTACCTCATCTATAAAATGGGGATTGAGACTGTGAGCCCCATGTGGGTCAGGGACTGTGTCCAACCCAATTACTTTGTATCTATCCCAGCGCTTAAAAGAGTGCTTGGCAAGCACTTGGCAAATGGTAAGCATTTAACACATACCACAATTATTATTGTTATTTTGCCAACTTCTTGTTGATAATTTTGATTTGATCCATGAAGTTCTCCTCAGTACTCTTGGTGCCCAGAGTCAGATCCTCACAAGATATTCGTAATTTCCTGTCCATGTCTTCATCGACAGTGCAAAATAGAAGATCGATTCATTATCTAATGAATTTGTCCCTTATATCTAGAATCTCTCCCGTTGGTGACTTTGCTCTAAAACATCAGGCTTCCCAAACTATCTCCAGTGAACTTTACTCAAGGAAAAATAGGCTTCCAATCACTTTCCAGTTATCTTATCCGCCATGCAATATAACGTAACAATTCAGGGAGCCCATATTGACAAGATTAAGCTTTCAATTCCAGTTGTGATTTTGGGTAAGTAGCTATCAGTAAGAATAAAAAAAACTCTTCATATAGAGAGACATGCACTCAAATACTCTAAAATATTAATCATGCTTTTCTCCAAATGGAGTTCCAAATTTGGTCAGTCATTTAGATATTATATATCTCACTTTCCACAAAATCTACAAATGCCTAATCTACAGCCTACCTGTAGAAAAGAGGATAGAAAAATCACAGGGCAAGGAAAAACTATGGGTGGTTTGTGTCTACATCACTTGTAATAATAATGATGATGGCATCTGTTAAGCTCTTACTATGTGCAAAGCACTGTTTTAAGCGCTGGGGTGGATACAAGGTGATCAGGTTGTCCCACATGGGGCGCACAGTCTTAATCCCCATTTTACAGATGAGGTAACTGAGGCACAGAGAAGCTAAGTGACTTGCCCAAAGTCACACAGATGACAACTGGCAGAGCCAGAATTTGAACCCATGACCTCCGACTCCCAAGGCCCACGGGCATAAAACCGTGCTTTTTCGATTGAGCCACGCTGCTTCTCTAACATAAGTACATCACTTATAAACGCTTTGTACAGTGCTCTGCACACAAGTGCTCAATAAATACGGTTGAATGAATGTATACTTGTGTATACAAAAGCATGAATGTATACTTAACTAGCACCAAGGGATCAATGCACATAAATGCCTAAGGAGAATATAACCCAATAAGGATCCCAATTATCTTTGGGAACAAATACAAATGAGACAGAAGTACCATGTATTTCTGGATAGTAAATGAAGGTAGAGAAGTAGCATGACCTGGTGGAAAGCTCATAGGCCTGGAAGGGAAGAGAGCTGGGCTCTAATTCCAGCCCTGCCATTTGCCTTCTCTGTGACCTTGGACAAGTCCCTTAACATCTCTGTGTCTCAGTTACCTCATCTGCAAAATGGGGATTGAATAGCTGTTCTCTCTCCCACTTAGACTGTGAGCCTCATGTGGGACAAAGATTTTATCCGATCTTAATGCATCAAATCTAACCCAGAACTTAGAACAGTGTTTTCCACATAGTACATGCTTCACAAACACCACGATTTATTATTATCAATAAAACATTTTCTCATATCTTGTTATATTACACTGTTTCCATTAGATGTGGTTATACTAGGGCAGTGACCACAGGCTTAGAAAGATGGGGCATAAGAGCTACATCTTTACATTGGACTCTTACCAGCAGGTCTTTCTTCAATCAATCGGTCAATCAATCGATCAAATTTATGGAGCATTTACTATTTGCAGAGCACTGTGCTAACCCCTGGGAAAGAAAAACACAACAGAATTACCAAACACGTGTTTCAGTTGGTATTTATTTCTAGACTGTGAGCCCACTGTTGGGTAGGGACCGTCTGTATATGTTCCCAACTTGTACTTCCCAAGCGCTTAGTACAGTGCTCTGCACACAGTAAGTGCTCAATAAATATGATTGAATGAATGAATATTTATTTAGTGCCTACTGTGTGCAAAGCACTGTACTAAGAGTTGGAGGAGTACAATACAAAAGGGTATGTATGGATGATCCCTACCCTCAAGGAGCTTATAATAATAATAATGGTAATAATGGTATTTTTAAGTGCTTACTATGTGCAAAGAGCTGTTCTAAGCACTGGGCGTATAGAAGGTAATCAGGTTGTTGCACGTGGGGCTCACAATCTCAATCCCCATTTTACAGATGAGGGAACTGAGGCGCAGAGAAGTTAAGTGACATGCCCAAAGTCACACAGCTGACAATTGGTGGAGCCAGGATTTGAACCCATGACCTCTGTCCCCAAAGCCCGTGCTCTTTCCACTGTGCCACGCTGCTTCTTGAACTAGAGGGGGAGACAAGCAATAAAATACACTACTGAAGGATATGTACCTAAGTGCTGTGGGGCTGGGGGAGAGTGAATTTCAAAGTCCTTAAGGGACACGAAGGCATTTGTCAAAGGGGTGGTAGCCTGAGTGATGAGAGTGGCCGATTGTAAGCTCCTCCTAAAGACTCTAAACTCTTTGTTTAGGGCAGGAAGCATGTTTAGCAGTCAGTCAGTCAATCCTATTTATTGAGCACTTTCTGTGTACAGAGCACTTTACTAAGTGCTTGGGAGAGTACAATACTACAATAAACATTCTCTGCCCACATTAAGCTTACAGTCTAGGAGGGGAGATAGACATTAATATTAATGTAAATGAATAAATTATGGGTATGTACTGTGGGACTGTGAGGGGGAGTGAACAAAGGGCACAAGTCAGGGTGACATAGAAGGAAGTGGAAAAGAGGAAGTGTGAAAAGTGGAAATATTCAGTAATATTTATTGAACACTTACTGTGTGCAGAACACTGTACTAAATGCTTGGGAGAATACAATATACCACTAAACGGATACAACAACGAGTTTAGTGAATGAACTTTCCCAAGAGCTTTGTAAAATGCTTTGCAAGCAGCAAGGATTCCTTAAATATCACTGATTAATTGATTGTACTAGGCCAACAAAAATAATAGGAGTAGTGGTGAGGGGACAATATCAGAGGAAATGGTTGGCAGTGGCATGGATGCAGTGGGGTTGAGATTTCAAAAGTGTTCAGTCTGAATTGGAAGCAGCACCCAGGTTAATGGGGACCTGTGAATGGGGTGGAAGAAACCAGTCCTGCAATTAACATAGAGACTTCCAAGGATATCACTCAATCCCTAAGAGTTTTGGTGAAGGAGGTACCTTTACATCTTCTCTGCGTTTAAGTCATACAATTGCTTGACATACTAAATTTTTTGTATTAAGTTCCTGAGTGGAAGTATGACGTTGCTCCCTCTGAAGTTTAATTCTGAGTTTCTCATTTAAACAAATTGCTTTACTTGTTTTATTACTTAGTTGCTATGCTTCAGAATCAATTTGTGTTCTGTGCCCCTTGCCTGGTAATTGTAGAGCAAGTCTTGTGTTAAAAGCCCAGTATGACTGTGTCATGATGTAATAGTGTCTTACTGGTTTTTTAATAAATCCTTTTGTATAAAACCGCCTGGACTCCAACAGAATGGAAGAAATGTGCTCACGCAGGAGTCCTAAAATGGCACCCCCAGACTCTAGACTGTGAGCCCGTTGTTGGGTAGGGACTGTCTCTATATGTTGCCAACTTGTACTTCCCAAGCGCATAGTACAGTGTTCTGTACACAGTAAGCGCTCAATAAATACGATTGAATGAATTAATGAATTGTTTTGGTAGCAAGACAATGCTATAAGAGCAGGGCTTTCTGGAATGTAGGCTTTGTAAATGCAGGTTCTTAAGCAATTGTGTGTTATTGGTGTCAAGATATAATGTAGCGCTATATAATAGTATATGTATTTCTAAAGCTTTTGGCCTATGTACAGGAGTATACTGATCTAAAGATAATAATAATAATAAATAATGTTGGTATTTGTTAAGTGCTTACTGTGTGCCAAGCACTGTTCTAATCACTGGGGTAGATGCAGGTCATCAGGTTGTCCCACATGGGGCTCACAATCTTAATCCCCATTTTACAGATGAGGTAACTGAGGCCCAAAGACTTGCCCAAACTTACACAGCTGACAAGTGGCAGAGCCGGGGTTCTAACTCACGACCCCTGACTCCCAGGCCAGTGCTCTTTCCACTAAGCCACACTGCTTCTCTATATCTAAAGATGTATACCTATTTAGAAAAATCATGAATTGTACTTCCCAAGCGCTTAGTACAGTGTTCTACACACAGTAAGCGCTCAATAAATACGATTGAATGATTGAAAGAATGAATGAATGAATGACACTGCAAGATACCTCCATGGTTACAATCAAGTACTCTCATTTTGGACTTTATTACCTGTCAAAACCCTGCAGAAAAGTCACAGCTATAACAACTGCATAACATTGCACTTGACCAATCTCCATTAACATTAATAGGTTTCCAGTTTCTTTGCTTTGAGTCAGCCTGCAGTGGTAAAATGTCCCCACAAGAGCCCTCTTTCTGTATAGAACTATACCCCTTAATCTTTCTTTGAGGCTGAAGGTTTGTGTTGTCCAATGAAGATAGGAAATACCAGTTATTTCTTCTGAAAATGAAACCTAATTTCAAACTGATCCATTGCAGAAGGCCATTAACTTTTCTTATCTGTTTCACAGAGGGAATGTGACACCCAAAAAATTAATCATTACAGGCGGTGCCCTTCCTTGAGAAATGGAAAGCTGAACCAATTTCTAGTATAATGAAGAAACGACAAGCATGGCCTAGTGGAAAGAGCATGGACCTAGGAGTCAGAGGATCTGTGTTCCTATCCTGACTCCACCATTTCCGGCTGTAAGATTTTGGGCAAATCATTTAATTTCTCTGTGGGGTAGTTTCCTCATCTATAAACTGAGGATTCAATACCTGTTCCCACTCCTACTTAGACTGTGAGCCCCATGTGAGACCTCATTATCTTGAAATTACCCCAGCACTTAATACAGTGCTTGGGATGTAATAAGGGCTTACAAATAGCACAAGTATCGTTACTAATGAAGGAACCAAAATACCAGACTTGTTATTAAGGAAAATGAGTATTTATTGATCCAAATTATTCAGTTTGGTGGTCCATAATCATCTATTTCTCTGGATCATCATCATTTATTATCAATTGCCACTGAACTCATAAAAGCAAAGATACAACACCCATTTGCTTTAAATATTAAACTGACTTGTAAATTCAAAAATTGAGCATTTGTTGACTGCATTTGTTTGCTGTTAATAGCTATTCAGACTAAGAAACCACTTTTGTCTCACCAGAAGATAATTTGCCTCTACAGTCTACTTCACACTGCTCTTGAATCACCTTCCTTTCTCCAACCTGGCCTTGTGCCTTTGAATTTCTTGCAAAAAGCACAAACAATCCGATTCTCTAGTCCTCAACGTTTGTGATTATGAATCTTTATCGATGGGGGATTACAGGGTAGTGCTGTCTAATTAGGAAACAATTTCCATCCTCCCTCTGGAGATGACACTCATTTCAGGGATTCTTTGCATCCTGAAATGATTAGCCTTCTGTATATCCCATGGGAAACGGGAGCAAACAAAAACCCCGGGAACATTTCAACGAGAACCACCTGAGTGAAGAAAAGCAGCTTTTCCTCCAGTGATAGGTTGGACCACTAGGATTATTTTCCACACTAAACCAGCTCACTTAATTCAGCATAAACCTGTGATAACCAGAAAGTTATCCAAGTTTCCATTTTGGTTGTTCACTTAGGGAGACATTTTATTCACGATTAACCAAGAGAATTCTTGCTGAAGTTTAGAGTAATTTGTATCTTTGATGCTATAGAGAATGCGGATAGAACACTGGCTTGGGAGTCAGAAGGTCTTGGATTTTAATTCCAGCTCTGTCACTTGTCTGCTATGTGACATGCTCTAAACTGTGGCACCAAAAATCAATCAATCAATCAAATGTATTTATTGAGTGCTTACTTTGTGCAGAGCACTATACTAAGCGCTTGGGAAGTACAAGTTGGCAACATATAGAGAGAGTCCCTAACCAACAGTGGGCTCACAATCTAGAACAGTGGGCTCACAGTCTAGAAACAGTGGGCTCACAGTCTAGAAACAGTGGGCTCACAGTCTAGAAACAGTAAAAAGTGAATTGACTTGCCCCAGGTCATGCAGCAGGCAAGTGACGGAGCTGGGATTAGAACCCAGGTCCTCTGACTCCTAGGCCAGTGCTAATTGTGCTACTCCATGCTGCTGTACGTCAGTGATCTAAAAACTGACTGGGAGACATCCAGGTGATTTAGGTGTAGCTGGCAGTCCAGACTTACTATTCAATTGGTCCCCAAAACCCGTGATTTAAGCCACAACAATGTGTCAGAACCAAATGTTTTTAATGGCATTTCTTAAGCACGTACTGTGTGTCAAACACTGTTCTAAGCGGCTGGGGTAGATAGAAGTTAATCAGGCTGGATACAGCCCGTTTCGCACGTGGGGTTTATTTTATTTATTTATTTATCTATCTATTTATTTATATTAATGTCTGTCTCCCCCTATTGACTATGAGCTCGTTGTGGACAGAAATGTGTCTGTTGCTATACTGTACTCTTCCAAGTGCTTAGTACAGTATTTTGCACTCAGTAAGCTCAATAAATAAAATTGAATGAATGAATGTGGCTTACATTCTAAGTAGGAGGGAAAATGAGTATTTAATCCTGATTTTACAGTTAAGGAAATTGAGGCACAAAGGAGTGAAGAGACTTGCTAAAGGTCACACAACAAGCAATTGGCACAGCTGGGATTGTAACCCAGGTCTTCTGACTACCAAACCTGTGCTGTTTCCACTAGACCATATTGCTTTTCAATTTTCCTCCGGAACAATATTATGAATAGAAACTAGCTCCCGTATCAGAGTTGGAGTGTCTACTCTTTCCAAAATTCCCCATAATTGTGCGCTCAATCAATGAGAGATAAATAATAGAATTAGATTAATGCATTTACATCGAGTCAGAGAGGTTCTACAACAGCAGAGCAGACTTTTACCTCTCCGAAATCATAATGGATGTATCCACTCCTGTTGGTGATCCCACCTGGCAGTAAAAAAATTCCTCAATCAATCAAAGGTATTAATTCAGTATTAATTAATTATCCCAACAATCCTCTGTTTAACCTCTCCACCCCTCGTCCAACTTCCCCCTTTTCCCCTTTGTTTTCCCATTTGTCTATGATTCCTGTGCATCCCCTCAATCAATCAGTTGGTATATTTTTTAATGGTATATGTTTAGTGCTTACTATGTTCCAGGCACTATCTAAGCCCTGTAGAACGAAATAATCAAATTGGATACAGTTCCTGCATAGGGCTCAAAGCCATAAACCCCATTTTATAGGTGAGATAACTGAGGAACAGAGAAGTTAAGTGATTGCCTAAGGTCATATAGCCGACAAGTGGTAGAGCCAGGGTTAGAACCCAGGTCCTCTGACTCCCAGGCCCATCGTCTTTTGAGTGCTTATGCTATACCTTATGTGCTAAATGCTCAAAAATTTTCAAAAAATAGTTTAGCCATATGCTCCCCAGAGCTAGTGCCATAATAATGCTGGTACTTATAAAGAGCTTTCTGTGAACCAAGCCCACACATGGCTCCCAGTTTAAGACGGAGGGAGAACAGACATCTTAATGCCATTTTGCAAAGTAGGAAACTGAGTTCCAAACATGTTAAAGGATTTGACCAACAAAGATCACACAACAGGCAAGTGGCAGAACTGGGACTAGAACCCAAGTCTTTGGACTTCTAGCCCTGTGCTCCTTTTACTAGACCACCCTGCCTCACAGTGTCTTAAAACAGGTTAGTGCTGGAAATTGAACCTCCTTGGAACCTGAGGCTCTGTGGAAACTACTTGGAAAAAGGAACTTTGAAACAAATTTACTAATTCTGAAAAAGCTAAATCCTGTTGATGTTAAAGACTGATAAATAGTAGAGGAATAGCATGGCCTAGTGTGAGGAGCACAGGCCTGGGAGTCTAGGATCTGGGTTCTATTCCTGCTTCTGCCACTTGTCTGCTGGTGACCTTGGACAAGTCACTTGTCCACTGCTAACCCAGTGACCTCATTTGTAAAATGGGTATTAAATATCTGTCTTTTCTCCTACATAAACTGGAGTCCCATGGGGGAAAGGGTCTGGGTCCAACCTGATTAAGTTGTACCTACACCAGAGCTTAGAACAATGCTTGACACACAGAAAGTGTTTAAAAAAATCATCATGACAAATCTCAGAATAATTGTTTAATATCATCCTTTATGAACAGGATGATATTTCTTATGTGATCTAATTTTAATCAAGACTAGTTCAGGTAATTGGAAGTTTAGATGGCAACAGCTAATTTTTTAGGTCATTCCAGGTATTGGGTGAATTTTTGTCCACACGCACTTTAAATTTATCTTAACATTAATTCACGTTCCTTAAACCTAGGTAACTGGCTATTTACCTTTAGCTCATCAGCTCTCCAGTTTTGCAGAAATATACACACAAGAAAGTGATTTACAGCTTAGACTTCTGCATGGGCTTTATCTCCACTTTCCTCTGAAGAAGGAGATGCAAATCAAAGACAAGGGTCAGAGAATAACAATGCAAGCTGTCGATGTGACCTTAATGAATTTTTCTTGACCTGAAGAAACTGATTCTGCCCCAAGACAGGTGGAGAATGGGTTGCCCCGTTTATGGAAGGACGTGCATGTGGATTTAAACTGGGAGGGCTCTGTCACCCCAACCTCCTAAAACCCTGGTTTCAACCATGGAAGTTAAGTGACTTGCCCAGGTTCACACAGCAGGCAATTGGTAGAGCTGGGATTAGAACTCTGGTCCTCAGACTCCCAGGCCCCTACTCTTTCTACAAGGCCACACTGCTTCTCTAATACGTAATATACATACAATACAAAAATATACATATAATGTACATGTTAATATAGATAAACACTAGAACATTCACCCTGGGGGAAAATGCAGATATTTCATACAATATTAACAACTAATATTTTACGATAAGCACTTGACCAAAGTATCAGTAAACACTTGGGGAAGTGCTTCTTTACCCCAATGCAATCCTTAATTATTTGATGGTAGAACTGTCAAATAGTACATAGTAAGCACTTAATAAATATCACTAAAGAACAACTACCGCTGTGCTCAGAAGACACTTGCCTACGAAGACACCTCTGTTTTCTTTCTCTAGCAGCTGATGCAGACAGAATATATAGCAGAGAGAAACCTGACCTATGTGACTGGTGTTTTCTCTCGGGAATCTCAAACCATCCAGAATGGCAGATTCCTCTCTTCCTAGTGTTTTTGATCATCTATCTTATTACAGCAGTAGGAAATCTTGGGATAATCACGATTACCAATATAGAGTCCCGACTAAAAGCTCCGATGTATTTTTCCCTCCAGCATTTGGCTTTTTTCAATCTAGGTAATTCCACTGCCATTGCCCCAAAATGTTGGTGAACTTCTTGGCAGAGAATAAAACCTATTCCTATTATAGCCCATGGAAAAAATAAATATAGCCCCAGAGATAACACTGAGTGGAAATTCTGGTTTCTTCACATCTAGCATTTTAGAATCAAATTGATTTGAAGACTGTGAGCATCAAATGTTGTATTTGGCTCAGGGACTGGATCCTGAAATCCCTCATTTCCAGCATTCTGCCAGGTCCCCCCGAAGCATGGAGACACCCCCAGCTCCCAAGCACACAGATGCTTCTCACTGTGGCCGGAGTGAGTTCTGGATTCTGTGCTAAGCTCAGAAACATCAATATGCAAAGGTTTGGAACACCCAAATTTGTTCTGACTCGAGCCTAATAGCTGCACAACTGCCTCTTTGGCTTTCTCAGATGGTCAGTGCCCAGTGGAGCAGGGGGCAGAGGTAGGGTGCTCTGTTGCCATGGACACCATTGTTAAGGATGAGCTGAGGTAGGGTCAGAGCTTGGCTTGGTCAAGCGCTTAGTACAGTGCTCTGCACACAGTAAGGGCTCAATAAATACGATTGATTGATTGATTGATTGATTGGCATGAATGGATGGGACATCACCTAAAGGAGGGCCCTGAAATGTGGCCAAAGAGCCTGGGCCTGGGGGTCAGAGGGCCTGGACAGGATTTGATTTGCTTGGGAAGATAAAAATTTCTGTTTTTGACATGGTAAGTTTAAGGTGATGGGAGGACAGCCCAGTGGAGGTGTCTTGAAAACAGGAGTCAGGAGAAACCTGACTGCAGTGAGGTAGAGAGATCAGGGCTGGAGAGGGATACTTGAGAATCATTTGCATAGAGGTGGCACTTGAAGCCAGGTTGAGCACATGAGTTCTCCAAGGGAGTGGGAATAGGTAGAGAATAAAAGGGTGGGGCCCCTCACAATTAGGGAGTGAGAGGAAGAGGAGAAACCCGTGAAAGAGACTGACAGTGAGTGGCCAGAGAGACAGGAGGACATCCAGAAGAGGACAGTGTCCGGGAAGCAGAGGTTGGATAAAATTTCTAGGAGAAGGGGGTGGTCGAGGGTTTTGAAGGCAGCTGAGAGGTCAAGCAGGATGAGGATGGAGTAGAGGCCAGTGGGTATGGCAAGAAGGAGATCACTGCTGATCTGTCCTTCCCTAAGCGGTGCTGTATCCCGCCCCTCTCACCTTCCCCGGCCCCTCTTCTCTGTCTCCAGGAGGGTTGAGGACACAGATAGACTCACCCCCAAGGAGCCAGGGTGTAGCGTTATGTGTCTCGGGAACTTCTTAGCCAGCAGACAAGAGACACGAGCTCCCTTCCCTGCAAAGCATCATCTCTTCTGACTGGCAGATGTCAATCTGAGGACGCGGCCCATTAGCGGATTGTTAACCAACCCCTTCGCTAGGTGGAAGTAGGTGAAATGGGGCTGCTCAGCTACATCTGCCCTCCAAACAATCCTTTCTTTTTCGAAACACCTCTCTGATCCCCAACCCAGTTACCCACTGACCATTCATTCATTCACTTCAATCATATTGATTGAGCACTTACAGTATGTATTGTACGAATCGTTTGGGAGTGTACAATATAACAATAAAAGAACACATTCCCTGTCCACAAGAAGTCATCAAGTGTTGAATTCCCACTTTACAGATGAGGAAGCTGAGATTCAGAGATGTTTATTTCTGAATCTGAGATCACACAACAGGCAAGGGTCAGTGTGGGGATTAGAATCCAGGTGTCTGGTCTTCAAGCTGTGTGCACTGTCCACTAGGTCATGCTGCTTCTCTTCTATTAACTACTACTAGAAAACAATTAATCAATCAATTAATGGTACTTATTGCACGTTTAGTGGCTGCAGAGCAGTGCTTGTCTCAGTCCAATATAGTGTTAGTGGACATGTTCCCTGCCATCAGAAAGCTTACAGTCTAGAGGGGGAGATAGGTACTAATACAAATAAATAAATTACAAATTCATTCATTCATTCAATCGTATTTATTGAGCGCTTACTGTGGGCAGAGCACTGTACTAAGTGATTGGGAAGTACAAGTTGGCAGCATTTAGAGCTGGTCCCCACCTACCCAACAACGGGCTCAGAGTCTAGAAGGGGGAGACAGACAACAAAGAAAACATGTAGACAGGTGTCAAAATCGTCAGAACAAATAGAATTGTAGCTATATGCACATCATTAACAAAATAAATAGCATAGTAAATATGTACAAGTAAAATAAATAGAATAATAAATCTGTAAAAATATATACAAGGGCTGTAGAGGGGGGGAGGGAGGCAGGGTAGAGGTGGGGATGGGGAGGAGGAGAGGAAAAAGGGGGCTCAGTTTGGGAAGGCCTCCTGGAGGAGGTGGGCTCTCAGTAGTGGTTTGAAGGGAGAAAGAGAGCTAGCTAGGCAGATGTGCGGAGGGAGGGCATTCCAGGCCAGGGGAAGGACGTGGGCCAGGCGTCGACTGCGGGACAGGTGAAAACGAGACACAGTGAGGAGGTTCACAGCAGATGAGTGGAGGGTGCGGCCTGCACTGTAGAAGGAGAGAAGGGAGATGAGGTGGGAGGAAACGAGGTGATGGAGAGCCTTGAAGCCGAGAGTGGGGAGTTTTTGCTTGATTCGTAGGTTGACAGGCAACCACTGGAGATTTTGGAGGAGGGGAGTGACATTCCAAGAGCTTTTCTGTACAGAGATAATCCGGGCAGCAGAGTGAAGTATAGACTGAAGCGGGGAGAGACAGCAGGATGGGAGATCAGAGAGGAGGCTGATGCAGTCATCCATCTGATGCAGATTCAGACACTTATCTATCCCACCTTGACTACTTCATCAGCCTCCTCACTACCTCCCTGCCTCCAAAGTCTCCCCATTCCAGTCCATACCTTACTATGTTGCCCAGATCATTTCTCTACAAAACAGTTCATTCCACATCTCCCCGCTCTTCAAGCCCCTTAAGTGGTTTCCTGTCTCCCTGACACCCCCAAACAAACAAAAACTCCTTCCCTCCCTCTCTCCCTCCCTCCCTCCCTCCCTTCCTTCCTTCCTTCCTTCCTTCCTTCCTTCCTTCCTTCCTTCCTTCCTTCTTTCCTTCCTTCCTTCCTTCCTTCCTTCCTTCCTTCCTTCCTTCCTTCCTCTACCCCTCCCTTCCTTCCTCTACCCCTCCCTTCCTTGTTTTCTTGATTCCTTGGGATTTTCTCATTTATCCAATTTAGCCTTTGCTCTGCTTTTCCATGAGTGCTCCTGTTCAACAAAATATGGTATCTGCCTTTTTTTTATCCCTGTCACTAAATTGTGATTCCTTGAATCTCACGAAGGCCCTGGTTTACAGTGGGTGTTCTTGGTTCAGATGCTCTTTTGCCACTTAGGAGCTTTACAGCTTCCTCCCCTGTAAAATGGGGTTGAAATATCTTTTTGCCTTCTCCGTCAGACTAGGAACTCCATGTGGGACAGGGACTATCCTGATTATCCTGTGTCCATTTCAGGACTTTTTCTCAGAGCAATTTTTCTCAGACTCTTGATTTCCACACCCTAGATGGATGTATTCATTACGTTGGCTATACTTATTCCAGATGAATAGTGGTAGTGAGTCCACTGAATGGGAACCACGTTAGGAATGAACTGCCCAGGACAGAGATAAGGGTTATATTCTATAATTATTATTATTATTATTGTTTTCAATTGATGGTATTCTTTACAAGCTTACTCTATGTGAGGCACTGTATTAATTGCTGGGGTAGATATGAGTTAATGAGGGTTGGACACAATCCCTGTCTGACATAAGACTCACAGTCTTAATCTCCATTTTCCACATGAGAGTTTTGAGCCACAGAGAAGTTAAGTGACTTCCCAAGGTCACACAGCAGATAAGAGGCAGAGCAGGGATTAGAACACAGGTCTTTTGGGCTTCCAGGCCTGCATTCCATCTGCTGGGCAAGGCTGCTCTATTATTATGATTGTGGTTATAGTTTTTTCAATGTTTACTATGTGTCAAACACTGTTCAAAGCATGAGGTAGATGAAAGTTAAACAGGTCAGACCTTGTCTCTGTCCCACATGGGGCTCACAGTCTATCTAGGGGAGAGAACTTCTTTGAATCTCCATTTTACAGTTGAGAAAACTGTGGCATGGAAAGGTTAAGTGACTTTCCCTAGGTCACACAGCATACAAGTGGCAGAAAGAGGATTAGAATGCAAGTCCTCTGACTCCTAGGCCCGTGCTGTACCCACTAGGCCACATTGCTCTGTCCCTTTTGGCCTGCAGTAGCAACATCCTGTGACAGGACTGAGAAGGAGCCTGTTCACCGATCTCATTGCTCTCTTCAACTTTCCTCAGCGCGCCTCATCTATGGAGTCCATCCTTTTGGTTCCAATACCATCCCACCACTCCCAGTTCGTCCGGGAGTTTTGCATTTCCAGTGATTTTTTTTCAGTTGGTATTTGTTAACTGCTTCCTATGTGATAGGTACTTCACTAAACGCTGGGGCAGATACAAGATTATCAGGGTGGATATGGCCCATATCCCACAAGGAGTTCACAGTCTGAAGGGGAGGGAGAACAGGTATTGAATTCTCTTTTCCAGATGAGATAACTGAGGCACAGAGAAGTGAAGTGGCTCTCCCAAGGTCAAAATGCAGACAAACGGCAGAGCCTCACCCTTCCTGAGGCCCCCTGGCTCCCATTATTATTTGTTAAGTGATTACTATGTGTACTAGGTATCTGGGGAATAGAGAAGTTAGGTGACATGCCCAAGGTCACACAGTAGATAACTGCATTTTTCTTGATTCCTTGACTGCGAATCTGAGGACTGGTTGGGTTGGTATGGAGACTCCATTGGTTTGATAGCTCTGAATCTTTGCCTTTCAGCACTGCTGTCCACCAGGCCCTGCCCAGAAGCTCACGTGCCATTTTCTCCAGCACCCACTGCAGGCATGGATGGCTACCCCAGTGAGGCGGTCAC